>NC_048299.1:193218050-193498976 GCF_013100865.1 Trachemys scripta elegans | reverse complement strand
GGACTATATATATATATATATATATATATATATATATATATATATATATAGGGGTGTGAGTGTATAGATATTCTAAGCAAGAATCCTTGACATTCTTAAAGTAATAAATCTCAAATTCATATTCTGCAATGCATTACCAACCCACAACTATTTTAATCAGTGTGCTTTAGTTGTGTATGTGTTCAGGTGCATTGCTGGACTAGGGCCATAGGGCTGGCAGTATTGAATATCAGCACTTACAAAAAAAAATATATAGTGCTAACAAACTACAAATCCAGGCAATCAGGAAGGCATTATGGTCAGGAGACCTGTTCTATTCCTAGCCGATAGGAGACCTGTTCTATTCCCAGTCCCATTGACCTGCTGTGTGACTTTGAGCAAGTGGCTTCATTTCTCTGTACCTCTGTTTCCCCTCCCGCTCTTGTCTTGTCTGTTTGGATTGTGAGATGATCAGGCAGGGATTGTCTCATGCTCATGTGTTTGAACAGTGACTAGCATGATGGAGAACCAGTCTCAGGTGGTGCATCGATCGGGTCACTATTGCAATAGAAATAAATAGTATTACTAATGGGAGGAAGGAGGACTGACCAAACTGGCTATGCAGGCATATTTAGGGGTTCTGTAAGCATTTTTTAAAATAGTGAGCTGAAAAGCTACTGGAGGACAATCATATGTCAGCCTATATATCTGGCAGGGGTGAAACACTGTTACTAAATATTAACTATAGTTGTGCACATACAAGCTGTACCGAGAACAAGACATGCCAATAACTTGTTAAAAATGGAATGTGGATAGAAACTACCATTCTTCCCTTTCTCCCACTCCTTGAAATTTGAAAAGCGGATGAGTTGATTTAATTTACAAAGGTCAGATCCAGTACGGCTACTCCGGTATTCAAAACTAAAAATGGAAAATAACTTTTATTTTAGCTACAAAACAATTCTCATGATGGTTGTTCTTTGGCAATATTACACCAGGATATTTCCCTATTTTTTGTAAGCCATAATTACACTATGACTCTCCCTACAACATAACATAACAAAAGTGCAGGTAGTTTCTAAAGGTGTCTTCTATATGGCTCTGTACCTGTCAGCCCTGGAAAGGCCTGGAATAAATACGTTTGGCGATAAATGTTTTCATTGATACCTTCTAAGTCCATTGGAGTGAGCTGGACACAGAGCACAGTCTGGATGGATAAAGAGGAAAAATAGCAAATATATTACTTAAATTAGTATATTCTCTTTTCAATAGCTGGCATTTATAAATTTAGAACCACACAGAATATATCAGGGAAAAGTGTTGATAAATCAGAAATAATAAAATGTCTGAATAGAATGTAATAAGTATCATACCCAATGGCAATTAAAACCATTTTTGTTAACATTATTTCACTTGATAAGGTTCAGAGAAAATGACTGTATTGTTCACAGAGTGTGATTTGGAGGGAAGATTAGCAGTACAGTGCTTTTATCTCCATCCAGGCTTCGACTATGCTTACGTTAGTAGCTTACAGTAGAAAAGTCTGTGTGTGTGTGTGTGTGTGTGTGAGAGAGAGAGAGAGAGAGAGAGAGAGAGAGAGAGTTTCCTAGTATGCTTATGACATCCTCAGTTTCCAATGCGGAGCTTAGTTAAAAGAGCATGTGTGAGCAACTCCCAATAGTTGGAGACCTCTGGCAAAGAGTGAGACAGAGGGAGGGAGCATTAGCAGTCTTGACTAAAGTAGTGAGTGCAGTGTTCTGGGCATGGAATGACGCACATATTGTGCTGGATCAGAAATGCGGAAGAATTAGAAGCCTCTAAGTGTCAACTAGTCGTGGTTTAAAGAGCAAAGCAGCACAGCTACGAAGCTGTTCTCTGTGTGGCGCTGGTAAGGTATACATCGTTCTTTGACTTCTCTCTCTCTCTGCTCTCTCTCGCTCGTTTTCTTCCCTTCCTCCCTCCCATTTTCCTCCCCTCAAGGCTTACATAGCACAAGGCTTCTGATAGGGATCAAGGGGGAAACAATTTGGTTGGGCTTTACAGATTTTCTTTTTCTTTAATTTTTTTTAAAAAATCCTTTTTTGTTTTACGTTTAGTGTGAAGCAAAAAGATTGTACTAGTCAGCGTTGAAATGCTAGTTCTTTTCTTGTCTCTCTCTGTGTGTGTGTGTGTTTGTGTGTGTGTGTGTGTGTAAATATATATAATATATGAATACACACGCAATCTATGTATGTACATTTTTGAGTAAACAAGAGTAAAAGTCCGTTTCAGCTGGTCTGAAGATATGAGGCCTTGGAGAGACTATCTATTTTCACAACAGCACCAAGTTCCTGTTACATTACATGTTGCTCTCTGCTGATGGCAGTTGATAATTGGTAGCCACAGTCTGTGGTCTGAGCGCAGCTTTTTGTCTAGCACCTGGGCTGGGCCCTGCTGATATACAGTGGAGTGAGAGAGAGTCACACACAGACAGAAAATAAGCTAGCTGTAACTGTGCAACTCCGGGTGAGCAGCCTCAAGAGGATATTGCCTCACTGCATGGAACTTACCTGAGGCTGACTGGTGATGCTGTGTGTGCTGGGGGGTTCACAGAGAGGCTTGAATCCCTTTTCCAGAGGACACGATTATGTCCAGTGAACAGCGTAACAGTACAGCGTTGAAGGATGCTCAGTTAAAAGACCTGTTATTGGAAAAAGGTACTCCAGTTTTTGGTTGTATTTTTTAAATATTTATTTAATATATTTGCATGAATCAGATTATTGTAAACTTGATCTCTGACTTCTATCTGATCTGCCAAGTTACAATATTGCTGTATCAGAGCTACTCTTATAAGCAGAGGTGTATAAATAGAAGGAAGTCTATTATATATGCACACAGTTGTTTGTACAACTATCTCTTTAGGAAAATGGTCCAGGCATTTCTACCCACATGAATACAAATAAACTAATGTATCCCCTCTTCTATTCTTAATTTATTCTCCTAGGAAGGTGTTTTCAATAAATACACAATTGCCTTTTTTGCTGCATATTTGTGAAGTAAAAGAAAATATTCCCCTGGAAAAACTGTATTACTCCTTTATGCCTGTGTGTGGGTGGGTAGATATAATTTTTTCCATGCTCCATTTTTGAAGAAAAGCTTTACTAGGGGATGTGGGTGGTGGTGGTTAGGGTGAGGTGCCTCTCACGTTTGCCGTTAACTGGGGAGCCTGGGTGGGGTGTGTGGGGGTACATGACTGTATGTTGGCATACATCAGAAACTGCACTAATTGCCTTGAGTTGTGTCAATAAATGTAGACTACTTGTGCTATTGTCCTTTTTCTTCTGTTCTAATAACTAGCAGGGGGACAAATTGGGTACAGGAAAAGATTAAATATCTCCCGCCCCACCCTTTGAAAAGAAATTGCTACCCTTGAAAATCTAATGGAGTGTTTTCTTATGCTCTGTTTTTCATTTTTGCATCATAAAGCCAAATATGGAAAGAGTTTGTGTGTACATGCTGTAATAGAATATACTGTGGTTTTATTATATGTGACCATATTTTGATTGTATTTTTTTGTTTGTAAGTCTCTCAAATGATTCAGATCCTGAAACATTTATTCAGAGAAAGACGGTACTTCCCTTTCATAGAAATACTGGGCCCCCGATAAATTTGGAAGACTCAGCCCTTGGCAGATATAGAACTAACATGTCATTCCAGTGATCTCTACATTCTAGGAAAGTCTCTAAATCAACATTACTCGTTTTGCATGTTGCCCTTTAGCAACAGTCTCACAGTTTCCACAGTAATGAAGTATTATATAGGCAAAAAAAAAAAAGTTGTGGGTGTGGAGATGCTCAAATATCTAGCCTTTATATATTCTGTAGTATAGCAACTGTCTTCTGTGTCAAGTTTGTAACCTGCAATTGTGACCTAAGGCAAATTGACCTTATCCTAAAACACATAAGTAATTTCTGGACCTAAGGCAAATTGACCTTATCCTAAAACACATAAGTAATTTCTGTTCCATGCTTTTAGATGTTTTAGCTATCAATACAATGACCTGAGAAAAAACTGACAAACTGATTGTTGTATGTGGAGTTCTTAGCAGGAGTAATGGGAGGGTATAAAAGACTGAAGAATGAAAGTGTGTGTAGGAGTTGATTGTGTTTTTAATGAATGGTCTATACTTAACTGAAAAGAAAAAATAAATTAAAAATGTAATTGCATTGTTAAAGGAGCTTTTAATCTTGGAATAATTTCAGTTACACCTACTGTGATTAGCAATGAAATTAAGCTGCTAGACTTTTGTTTGTATGCTCTTGTTCATTGATAACTTCTGACAAGTAACAAAACCTTGTAGCACAGGCAGATATAGCAGGTATTACTACATGCTAGCACTGATAACCTTGTAGTATGCTTGCCTTTTTGCATTTCTTGAAGGTTTGTGATGATTTTGTTTGGAAGAGATTTTAGAAGCTAAAAAGCTTGGTTTGCTTTCATTTGCAATACAGGACATTTTGAAGAATACATATAGCAATCTTCCTTTCACTCAACTTTTAAAAATCACCCTGAAAAAGAAAGACAAAAAAGGGAAAAAGTCCTCTTTTCCCCCCCAGTGCATTTAAATTTCTGCCTTTTAACGTTGTTAGCTTCTTTTTTGCCTGGCCAAGATTTTTAAAATCGGAAGCCTAAATTTAGTCTCTAAATCCATATTCAGGAATCTAATTAGGTGGTGTCATTTTTCAGAAGTGCCCGTTTCCCTTTTTACCTGTGTGGCAGCTAAAGATGTGCTCCTATAGACTAGACATTCTCTTTGAAGACTAGAGCATCCCTTGTGAGTGATGCACTGTTTCCATAGAAATGTAAGCAAATGCATAACTCCTAAGGGCAAATTCTTTCCTTAGTCACACCCATGCTCCTTCAATAAAGCCAGTGGGGTTGCATGGGCGTAAGTAGGGGAAGTTTTTGCCTCTAAATAACAAGTTTTTGGTGGTACGAGCTAGTCTTTTGCCAAAATGGCAGACTTTGTAATGTTTACATTGTAAATAGCATCATTTCCTCAATCGTGTCTGTGCTGGCTTTCATTTTTAACTATGTTGGACTTTGCATTAGTTTGGGGTACCAGAACTCAGTAACTCAAGTAAAATCTTACTGAAGACCAGGCAGTTTGTAGTTTTCATATGAGTTCGCAGATCGAGTTAAAGACTGGGCTTTCCCCATAGACTTTAACTCTTTCAATTATGTTCTATCAGCTGCAAATTGTTAGCATGGCTGAGATACTGGAAACAAAGTCTTGATTCTTCTCTCTTCAGTATCAGCTCTGATGCTGCTGGAGATCCCAGGATTGTCCTCACACTGTAGGGTGTTAATAAAATAGCTTTTCCCACTGGGATCACTATATTTTCCAAAGGACTGCGTCTTCTTCGAGAAGAATTACCTTTGTGGAGGCTGCATCATGAAGTCTCTTAACCTTTGATTTGCAGCTACCCAATGGCCTAAACTCTGTTAGTGCTTAAATGTGCTTTCTGCATTCTGGTTAGGATGCAGAGTTCTTGACAAAACTGATATTTTAATCCATTTTAAAATGGCCATCAATAAATAGCTTGAGACAATTGTTGTGAGATACTGAATGTTTGCAGAATATTGTTGCAGAAAATGAATGTTCTGTGTCCAGGCTGATGGTTTTTCTCCCTTTCATTGTTTCAGCTGAACTGGAGTTTGTTCAGATAATCATTATAATCGTGGTGATAACTGTTATGGTGATAGTGATCATCTGCCTGTTGAACCATTACAAACTCTCAACACGCTCTTTCATCAACCGACAGAGCCAAAACAGGAGGCAGGAAGAAACTTTGCAGCCGGTAAGTCCAACTCCTTCATCCCATTCTCCTCCTCCTCATTCATGCTGGTCTCTTTCAGAGCTTAAAAATACATGAAGTTCTGCTTATAGGCAGCCATGCGAAAAACTTCTGGCATCAGTTGTATTATTCTCTGTTAGTGAGTTAGTTTTTTGCCACTGTGTGTATTAATGAAAAAAATCAAGTGCCCGATTTTAGAGTTTCACTGCACAACTGTTTTTAGGCACTGCTGTGTTTTATATAGCAGCTTTTTCATGCTTCATATTTGTCTGGTGGTGTCAGAATGTGAAAGCCCTGATTACTGCTTCTACTGCAAGTTTTTAGTGAATTTTCACCTTACGGAAGGTGTTGCAGTGATGACCTGGGAAGATTTGTCATTTCCTGTTTATCCTTAGAATAGATGCAGTAGCGTTAGCTCCTTACCAGCTACTGGGGAGAATGTGAAAAGCCTGACATTTTTCTCTCAGTTAATTCCCTTCCACTCCCAGGCTTGTCTCTGCCATCTGAAGGGGGGAAAGGCATCAAACAAATGTCTTAAATCAGGAAAATGATATGTCCCCCAATTGAGGAAAGTCCCGAC
Source organism: Trachemys scripta elegans (assembly GCF_013100865.1). Taxonomy (NCBI): domain Eukaryota; kingdom Metazoa; phylum Chordata; order Testudines; family Emydidae; genus Trachemys; species Trachemys scripta. The sequence goes on along the minus strand of NC_048299.1, from coordinate 193,492,580 downwards.
ATTGATGGGGCCCAATAACTGAGTAATTGCCTTTTTGTGGTTCCTCTGGTCTCTCTCTTGTTCAGTTTAATGTCATTTTCAGAGTTGCAGCACATGCAGCTGTGGCATCGAGGATCCTGAGATGTTGCAGGCAGGCAGTCCCTACTAATGCCCCTCATGTTTCCAGTGTCCATTAAAGGCAATGGCAAAACTCCCATTGACTTCAATGGGGCTAGAATTTTATGCCAGGAGTTTGACACTTAGACCAGAGGTCCTGCATGTAACCCCATGTCTCTCTTCTGTCTTCTAGAGCACCTCTAGTGGCGAAAGGAGAGCTTGCTACCTGTGCCCATTGAGCTCTTACTCTTTGAGCTCAGGTTGGCAGTAAGAATGCCATTTATGATGATAGGTTTTGTGATAAAGACAGCATACCCCCTCAGGAACTGGGTTGAAAACACAACCTTATTTCATATGCCATTGAACATCCAATGTCCATCAGATGATGATGACTTTCAACCACTACTGCATTGGGCTGGTTTCAAACCAGTGTCTAGAGGTGTATCCCCTTTCCAACTGACTGAGCCACCCAATAACTTGCTTCTTTTTACATCTGTTTGTAACATGGTTATACAATTGATCCAAAGGGAAAGAATTTGCATAAAGTCCCAGTTTTATGTTTTTGAGTGAAGTTAGAACTTATGGAAATGATGGATGAATTACACTTGTTAGGGTTAGACTCAGTGACAGCATTCTCACAGCCCCTGCTGCTCTGGTGATGGGCCTCTTCTGAGCAGAGAGAGACACTGTCTCAACATGTGGAGTGATTTTGTATTTGTAGGTGAATGGGGACTAAGCCTGACACTATCAAATGGGTGACCTAAGTCAGCATTGATCCACTGTTCCACCTGGTCCTCTCACTCATGGTATCATTTTAAAACAATGTAGTAAGGCCCTAGTAAATGCTTCTTTGGTAGGACAAATTGCATTCTTTGTTTTTTTGCAGATGTTTTTGGTTCTGAGGGGGCTATTTTATATCCTATAGCCTAGGCAAACAGATGCTATAAGCATCTCAAAATATATTCCCTGCCAACACACATTATGATGTTAGTGTAATGAGAAGACAATGTAGTCCTGAAATATGGTAAGCTTATTGTCCCTGGAGTTCTTCTTTGCAGACCATCTACATTCTGGTGGTATCTGGGGGATCTATTTGTTCTTGCACCTAAGAGAAGGAGGAGAGAAACTGTCTTATTGAGAGTACATGCTGTAGACATGTTCCCTCTCACAAGGTACCTCCAGAATATTGTATTCTAACTGGGTTAAAACAAAATCAGAGCTCTTAAAACTTTGCCCTCACATACTTCTTACTGGCTGGAGAAATCATTTAGACTAATTTGAGGATTTTTCTTAAATGAACACCGTGAACTTAAACTTTTCCAGACAGAAGTGTGATTGTTTACCTACAATTGCTACAAGTGCTGAAATAACTAGAGGAGGTTAAGAAATATTTTTTCTTTCCCCCTTTTTTTAATGCCGAGTGGTGTCAAATGTGTACAACAATCCATTTCAAGATTTCCCGTTTATAGTCAATATCCCCTGTTGTTTGGGTGGGCCTTGGTCATAGGAACTATGGAGAGAAAAACATATTTTTGTAAATAAGAAAATATAATTTGGCACTGGGGAGAGAGGAGCAGGTATCATGCCTGAAACCATTTTTAACTAATTTTTAAAATAATAACTAAATTTCTGATTGATGATACCCTTTTAAATAATGACAATCCCAGGCCAGTGGCTGGAAAGAGTCAAGAAACTTTCTGGGATGGGGTTGCCATCATTGTTCATTTGGGTTTCTATTCAGCCAAGAACTTTACTTCAAATGATTTTGCTATTTTTGTAGGGCCCAACAGGTGATGCTACTTGGATGGTCCCTAACTAAGGCCTGATCCAAAGCTCACTGAGACAACAGAAACACTCCCATTGACTTCAGTGGGCTTTGGCTCAGATCCAAGTTTGATCCTGCAAACACTTGGGGTATGTCTACATTGCAATCTAAGCCCGGGATCCAAATTGAGGCTCAAGCCTAAACCCCCTTCCGTCTACACACAAATTGCGCTAACCCAGATCTCGGCCCCAAAGTCCAAGAACCCCATGGCGGTGGAGGGTCTGAGTCAAGCTGGGACCCAGGTTTCAAGCCCTGTTGCTTTGCAGTGTAGACACAACCCCACTGGCTTCATGCTGTAGGAATCCGCCAAAAGTATCCCACAATCCCGTGGGCCGACTTCCTTTGTTCTCTGGACAGTCAAGTTTTCCACACTGCACCACAAACAAAGGGCTAGAGCAGCCATGTTTTGGAAGGGCACTAGGAAATCTGGGATATGGATGGTTGGACACAGGTCTACATAATGCAGTGTAAATGCTGGAGCCCCAGGTTGGGATCCAGCGTTTCAGTTCCTGACCTGGGGTTGCAAATGAATGTAGATGCTCTAGCACTAGGTTAACAAACCCAGGGTCTGCTAACTTGAGTTCTACTAACCCTGGGCTTACATTGCAGTGTAGACGTATTCTTAGGCACAAGTCTATAAAACTGGAAAGATTTCCAATAGAAACAGTTATGTTAAAAACAATAAACATTCCCCTGCAATGTTCACAGTCCAGGCAGTGAAGGATTGTGCCAGTTCATGAAAACCAGAAAATGCACTATTGAGTGAACCAACACTGAAAATGAGTAGTTTGTTTTCATTGTCTAAACTGAGTGAAATGCACAAGCTAAACAAACAGCTTCAATGATGAAAAGTAACAGAAGTCACAATTTTTTTTTTTAATTCTGTATATAGGTTTTCAACCTGGCAGTGTCCCTTTAAGTATTTTTCAGGTCTTGTTCTCTTTTAATTGAGGATGATAACTGGGTTCTCTGTCATGGGAGCAATGATTAAGGTGCGCAGACTGAGAACGGATTTAGAATACTTACTGACTACTAATTGCTAAAGAAGGTGCACATCACTCTGGCTCAGCCCTTTGCTGTTTCTGAGCAACAGTAACTAAAAGGAGTGTCAATTCAGTATTTTCACAGAAGAATTATTTTTAAAAATAAAATTATGCAGTTGATCATTTCTCTGTTTCAATGAACTTCGTCCAATTTCTGCTGTTGCTTCCTTACATCCAGGCAACCCTATTAACCTCATTGAGATTGCACAGATGTAACTGCGGGCAGAATCATAGCCCCTTTTGTTTTAATTTGAATTCTATACACTGGACAGCTCTGATGGTATTTTCATATGAGTTCATATTTGCATAAGTCTTAGATTTGCTCCTTTTATCACAACCAGTCCTGGTGCTGCTAATGTCTGAACTGTAGCAAGATCACACAGGTTTCTGATGCCACAAAGACTAGAAACCCAGATAGCTCATGTTTTTTATTCAGGTCTTTCAAAAAAAAAAACAAAACCCCACAATTGAAATTAATAGATTAAAACTCTTCCTTCTATTATTGCCAGCCTCAAGTTGTTTAAAAATCACGAGATTGGCTTAAAAGTCATTGGATCTTTTTTAAAAAATACATTTTGCGTTATTTTTGTTTGCCTTCTGATTTTGAAGTCTTTACAAAGAGAATGCACTTGCTTCACGTTTTCAAGATTTCCTTTGCAAACTTGAGGGCCAGAAACTTATTTATTTTTTTTAATTGGAATTCTCATACAATCTCTTGATTCATGCAGTTGGGCATTAAAAATAACACCAAATATCACAAGATTTGCAATAAGATCACAAGTGTTGTCAAAACTGACATCCCAGCTTTTCAAAGGACAAAAAGGGACTAGTCCTGGAAAATGTCAGTGGCTCTTTAAAAAAAAGTGCTGATAACTGACTGTCTCAGTGTTCAGGTTGAAATGTGTACCCATCAATTCTCTGCTTTCTTTTCTTTTGTCTTGTTCTTCTCCAGCCTTTCCTCTACTCTCCTTATCTTGATTTAATGTGCTGAAAACATCACATGTGTCTAAATCAGACCCACAGATACATGATTTTTCCATAGCAGTTTTGCTTCAGGCAGATGTTTAAGGTTCTACTGCATAACCAATCCTGCTATCTGCCAGGGTGGCTTAAAAACACTATTCTTCAGTGTAGATGGAACCTAACCATGACTTCAAATCATAATGGAAATAACCCAAACTTGCATATGATTTTAGGGACAGAGTTAGGTCTCACCTATGCTGCAGGGTTATACTGTGTTAAGGGACAGCCATGTTGTAAATGGGCTCCCTGACATGGTTGGATTTGTATTGTAAAGGTGACCTAAAATGGCAAGGTAGTACTTAATTGTACAGACATTATGATTAACAAAATATTAAATGTTTCCCCCTGCTGGTCAACCAATAGTGGGATAAGCAGTGCTTGGATACAAAATCAAAGGTGAGAGGGAAGGCAAATGTTATATAGTATGTACCATCCTGTGGGAAGGAAATTAGTGCTCACACAGCCAGGAGCAGGCCCAATGCTGTTTGCTAGCAGAGTGCCATCAGCCAACTTCATACTCTGTAACATCTCATGTGCTGCTGACTGCTTCTATCAGCAGTACGGGAGTTCTCAGAACACAGCTGTATGGTGGCCTTTTAGGGGTACACCAGCCTACGGTGCAGCTGACATCTTTTTGGATCTAAATTATGGAACAGAGAATTGTGGGTTGATGTCCTGTGTGAATTGAAATTTCAGCCTTCTTGGTAAATCAAAATGATTCCATAAGAATGTAACCAGAGACACTGGCTCAGGGTGGCAACCCTACTCTCCTATCTACAAGGCCAGGAACTAAATATAAATGTTCCCCTCTGGTGGTTAACCCATAGTGGAATAAGCAGCATTGTCAGTGGGGACATGGAGAAAAAGTTGATTTTGAAAACGACATGTGAGAGGACATTTTGCAAACTTCAGACATTCCAATGTTGATTTCTCTCTCTCTCTCTCTCTCTCTTTCTCTGCACCACTGATCTAAAATGGACATTGAAAGAGTTCTGAACTCTTTCACTGCCCCAGGCCCACTCCTGGCAGCAAAAAATGTGTCATGCAGGACACTGGCAAATGATTGGCCCCAACATCCCTGCTTCCAATCTCTGTGAGAGGCAGAGCTGTTAGAGCCAGTCAGCTTTCATTAGTATGTATATTGATAATGCCTATCTGGTACTCTGAGATACTGTTCCAGGAAAGCAATTGTGAAAGTACTGTGCTCTTCCTGAATTTAGCTGGAACAGCCAATTCAGGAGAAAAGCAACAAACAGCAGACCTGGCCTGCATGGAACGATGATGACAACAACAACAGAAACTGTTAAATAATATGAAAACTCCAGGGATTGGCTTGGCGATGTCAGACTTTGGCTTCGAATGATCCCCTTTAAATTGTGTTTCCTTTTTTTATTGCATTAGCATTACTAGTTCTATCCACTGCTGGCAGCCCAGCATTACCTATTTTTCTTTCCATTATTTTAACTTCAGAAATAAAAGAAACCCGGTGGGAATAAGTTCCCAGATAACAGCCACAAGAAATAAGTGCCAACGGTATAACTTTATCACCAGAGCATAGCAATGTAGTTCACCCTCATTGCCCTCTTTATTAACTCTAGTGTGCAGGGTTGGTGTTGCAGTTTGCAGTATCCCAAAGTTGTCAGGAGGGGATTGGACATGTATTGCCTTCGCTCTCTGATTGCTGCTGGAGTGCAGGGGTATTGGCTCATCTATGCTTCTCCTCAAGATGTACTCCAAGAAGGGACTCTAATTTTAATTGGGCTGAGTTTCCTTTCTCCCTCATCCATAAGGTGGGAGGAATTGGGTCTTGTATGCCACCTCTTCCGGTCCCAATGTCCGAAAGAGGCCTCTAGCTCATGAGTTGCTAAGCAGAGTTAGCCAGTTATGAGAAATTGTTTGGTGATTTTGTGATACGAGTAAACATAAAACCACAACATTTTGTTTCAAAAGTTACTCGTTTATTGGAGTGTTCTGGCCATTATTGTTTGACGCCTACCTAATAAAGGCACCGCATCTCCTTTAATGGGGGCAGTATAGTCCAGGGACAAGCAGCAAGGAACTCCTGGATTCTAATCTGCCACTGATTCAATGAGAGGCCTTGAGGAAGTCATTTCTTAGTCTTCAAATGCAAAGTGAGGATAATAATATTCACTCACCTTAAGGAACGACTTGAAGGTTAGCGAATGCTTGTACAATAATGTACAGTGAAGTCCAAGGATGTAAAAGTGTATTCATAGTGTATTTAAGTGTATTCATAGTCATTATTTCTGCTAGTTTTAGCTAGTCAGAAGACAAGTATAAATGCAGTTCTTTCCCTGATTAATTTTCCCCTTACCATCCCAGTACCCTGTCTCTTTGTCATTGCACAGCCTTGTGCAGAACACCATCACTGTGCTTTCACTTAGGAAATAGGATTTCTAAGGGAGAGAGAAATCTTGCTGTAATGTTTGCTTGTTCTATTGGGGCATACAACAATTTTGCTTTGCTTATGTTCTAAAGGGGAAGTGTTGGCGATCATTAAGAAATATGACAGTCTGTGCCTCCAAAGAAGAAATAGATTGTGGAGAAAACTAGTGTGTGTTGGCTATTCCTAAAACCAGTCAGAAAACTGAGGCTCTAACTCCAACCTATTACTGCCACCTAGGGTCAAAATTAAAAACTACACTCAGAAAAATTTCATCTGCAAAAAGTGTGGCTGCACAGTTTGGGTGGGAGGAAGGAATAGTAATCTTAGGCCATCTCTAAACGGCACTTCCGTTGTTAAAACTTTTGTCGTTCAGGGGTGTGAAAAACACACCCCTGAATGACCAAAGTTTTAATGACGAAAAGTGCCGGTATGGACAGCGCTTCGGCGGCTTCCCGGCACCAAAGCTACTGCCGCTCATTGGGGTGGTTTTATTTTGTCACCGGGAGAGCTCTCTCCTGGTGTCAAAGAGCGGCCACACAGCGCACCATGCAATGGCGCAGCTGCAGCGGCACAGCCACGCTGTTGTAAGGTGCACAGTGTAGACGTAGCCTTAATTTCAGAAAGAAAGGAGGGCTTTGACTTCTCAGCGGTCACTATTGTCTGTATGTATGATATGCCTGTCTACTGTAAGCATGGTAACATAACATTTTCAAAATATATTCTACTGGAAACATTGCTCTAGACTTTGGGGTAATGGTGGAGTTTCCAGCCTTAGGCCTTTTTGCTTGGGTTCCTTCTCCTAATTTAGACTCCTATTTCTCTCTCCCACGTTCTTTGCTAATGGAGGCAAGTCCATCCCAGTGCCCTCATGTCATGTGCATTGAAGGGAACAGCCTTAACGTTGGTTATACCCGATGAACCAAACTTTCACTGGCATCCAAGCAGGAGCGCCGCCAGCTTTTTTGCTGACCTAGGCGGCGGAAGGTCCCGCCCCCAAAATACTGCCCCTGATAGAGGCGGCGGAAGGTCCCGCCCCCGAAATACCGACGATGACCAAGCAGCTGAAGATCTGGCCACCGCGGTCGCCGCCCCCCAAATGTTAGCGCCCTAGGCGACCGCCTAGGATGCCTAATGGGTTGCGCCGGTCCTGCATCCAAGGATAGTGACGATAAGCCATGAGAAAGTACAATACTGAACTGAGATCAGGGTTCTCATTCTGGTTGTCTGCCAGACTTGCTGCATAATATTGTAAACACCCCTAGTGCATGACAAAAAGAGAGTCTCTCAGACAGATCAGCCCTGAAACTTAAAAGTGGGGGGTGGGATAAGGGGATAATCTATTTAAATGATATCAAAGCAAACCCAGAGTAAATATAGAATTTCTGCAGTCCCTGCGATAAATGGCAAACTAACAAACCCCCCACCAATAAAACAGAAACAAAAATCATTCAGGAGTTCCCAAAGTAACAGAGGATTTAATGCAGTTGGTTGAGAATGTCCATCGGTTGAAAGGGAGTCTTTCTTCAGTCTCACTAGAAATATTCCTTTTTGAAATGTGGAGCCAGTCAGATGTTTTTGCCTCATTGTAGTCTCTGAATTTTTATTAATCATAATTTTGTGCTTCTAATTTACCTTGGTTTAATTAAAAAATATTGAAGCCATTGCACCTCTTCCAACAAATTCCTTCCCCCCCCCCCCCCCCAATTTGTTGATGTGTTGACTGTAAACTGAGGAAGCTGGGTGACTTTGGAGGCATCAGGAAACAAAATATGTAAAAATGCCCTTGAAAAGTCACCTGCCTGATAAATCTCTTTGTGAAATACAAAACTGTAAGCATTGGCCTGCTAAACCCAGGGTTGTGAGTTCAATCCTTGAGGGGGCCACTTAGGGATCTGGGGCAAAAATCAGTACTTGATCCAGCTAGTGAAGGCAGGGGGCTGAACTCGATGACCTTTCAAGGTCCCTTCCAGTTCTATGAGATAGGATAGGTATAGGTAAGAGCAAGAACCTAACAAACTGAAATGTACTTAATAAGAGGGATGAGAAACATTTAGTGCTTGATATTAAATAGAAAAGATTTTTGTTTGCAAAACCTTACAATATCCATTTAATATATAAAATCTAATAAAAGAAAATTATAAAGAAGACGGTACAGATGCATTTATTTCTCTCTTGTCTTTTCCCTCCCCTCCCCCATTCTCGTTTCTATGTTTTTCACTTTTTTCTCTTCCCCTTTTCCCATTTTGGCACCTTCCCTCCTTTTTTGCATTTTATTTTTTCAGCGTCATGAAATTTGTTTCTAATTGTTCTTGTGGGGCAGCATATCTCTTTCTGCTTCTTCAGGAGGTTCTTACACATGGAGTAGCTGCTGATTGCAGCAGAAATTTACTAACATCCTACTCACTTTCTCTCTGTATCCCCTTCCATGTGATTAACTTTATGCCTTGTCTACATGGGAAAGTCATATCAGTATAATTATATTGGTATAGGTAAATTGCTACAAGTTATATTAGTATAATTCTCTGCACTGCATGAACACTCTTATTCTGGATAAGAGTGGACTTTTCCAATTTGGTTTAAAATGATATACGCTAAACTGGAAAAAGCAACAAAGTCCTGTGGCACCTTTCAGACTAACAGATGTATTGGAGCATAAGCTTTCGTGGGTGAATGCCCACTTCGTCGGATGCAAGTGGGTATTCACCCACAAAAGCTTATGCTCCAATACATCTGTTAGTCTTAAAGGTGCCACAGGACTCTCTGTTGCTTTTTACAGATCCAGACTAACACGGCTACCCCTCTGATACTAAACTGGAAAAAGCCACTCTTATTCTACAATACGAATGTCCATCCAGGGAGTTAAATCACTATAGTTATACCAGTGTAAATTCGTACCTTACCTTACACTGGTATAACTTCCCATGTAGATAAGCCCTTATTCAGATGTAGAAGGAATCTGACTCAGTGCTGTGTGCAAGCCCACTAGACTATCCTTGTCTTACCCATTCCTCCCTGACACAGTTCCCCCTCAGTATTCAAACTATGTGCCAGTGCTCTTTCTTTCTTTCTTTCTTTCTTTCTTTCTTTCTTTCTTTCTTTCTTTCTTTCTTTCTTTCTTTCTTTCTTTCTTTCTTGTAGGGATTAGGAAAGCAGGTACACATTTCTCACATTGGAAAAGGCTAAAAATGAGCAATGGAAAACTGAGGCAGAACAGCTGCTGCAAAGTGAATAAACATGCCGTAAGGTACCAGGGAATAGAACTGAAGAAGAGAGTATGTAAATGAATGAGCTCTCGGGCTTTTTCTACATAGAGGAGAATTGAGGGGCATGGTGAAAAAGCAGGAAGGTGAAATTTACAATAAACCCAAAAGGGACAAATGGCTTTTTCCTTTTACTGGCGTTTCTTATATTTGTATAATGACAGAACTTGACTTAGTTCCAAGAAAGGTATCATGACTGAGATGCTTCAGCAAAGCCAATTACTTCTTAGAAATAACATTTTTATTTTGCCACATTTCGATTGCATTTCTGTGCTTTACAGCTTCTCTTGTCCCTTTTGGATTTATCTTAAAGCTATATTCCTTTCAGCTGTGATATTTTCAAGTAAAATAAAGCCATTAAGGTAGTTATTGCTGCTCTGAAAAGAAAAATGTAATGAAATAACAATATACCTTAAGCACTTTTCTCTTATTGACATTTTCTTATTTTTTGTTCGTGCTATTATTCTGCCCTTAATGTTCTAAAGTGTCAAAAATGCATTAGTGGCATACAAAAGAAAATCCTTAGCAGGGAGATAGTTGGGGAAAGGGATTGAGGAATGGAAATTGGTGGGTGAAACCTTGCTTACCCTGAATGGTCATAACTGTACACTACAGTCTTGAGTTGGCCAAAGAGATCCTGGGTTCAGAATATTATTTCATGGGGGAAGAGTGTATGTGGAGCGAGAGAGAGACTAACCAATAAGATCATGAACGTTAGATTCTGTTGTGGACCATTTGAGTCTTGTGCAGTAGTCCATAGTATTGCAAGAAAGGTAAGGAAACTCATGTGAAATTCAAGGAAAACAGGTGAATGTGCAAGCTTGTACTAAATGAAAAAAAGCAAATGTTAAAGATGGTTTAACTTGAATGTTGCACTTACGTTTGCTTTCTGTGTTTTTAGCTTAGTTCTGAGTTCAGTTTTCATGGTAGAAGAAGTGATGGGTTACTTTTTAACAATGCTTCTTTTGATGAATGTAACCAGCTGGTACAAGTTGATTGTTCTGAAAAGTTCTTTTATGTTGAAATAAAAATTATGCAAGAAGTTAATATTCTTCTGTTTTCTTTCTCCTGCTAGGAAGGGTGCTTGTGGCCTTCAGACAGCTCAGTGTCACGACAAGGTGCTTCAGAGGTAATGCTTAATTTCTTGGTAACCTTTAATGATTTGCTTTACTGCTTCTAACATATATTTCCCCTCCCTCAAAAACCATTGTTTGGTTGGCTTGCCTACAGGTTGGTTAATTAAGTTTTTTTAATATAGATCAAAAGAGTAAAACAATAATTTAATAACTTTAGGCCTGAGAGGTCCTGGGGCCCCACAACTACTGTTGACTAGACAATGTAAATCATTGTCTTTAAATTGTAAATTCACACAAGATCTCTATGAAATCAATAGGATTCTGCACCAGAGCAAGGGATTGGGGCCCTGGATAAGCGTTGAGTAGAAGGAAACGGATGACATTTTCTCATGGTGGAATGTTTTGGACCTTTTCCAATGGAATGTTTTATGTTTAAAGAACTAGAATCCCTCCTCCCCCCCCCCCCCACCCCGTGAACATTTTTATAACTTGACAAAGAGGTGGGGGATTAATACCCTTTATTAATACACTCTTCATTTTTAAAGCCATTCACAAATTACTTCTTCTGGATTTTTACCCCACCTCCAACTCACACCACCACTGATGGGCGTGTGTCTCCACACTGCAATCATAGGGTGTGATTGCAGCTTGTGTAGACATCTCCGAGCTAGCTTTAGTCTAGCTATCTCAGGTACCAGAATAGTGAAGCTGCAGCAGTATGAGCTTCAGCACAGGCTAGCTGCGCAAGTAATTATCATGGGCCTGTGCTGAAGCAAGTGCTGCCGAAGCTTCGTTGCTCTGGTGCCCAAACTAGCTAGATTAAAGCTATCTTGGGAATGTCTCCATGAGCTGCGTGTGACTGTGTGTGCATCTGACTTGTCTAATCTGTGTCTGAGCTAGCTTGTTAGCTCCCTGAGGCAGGGACCATTTTCTCTTTGTTGGCCCTTGATAAATAATTAATACTCATAATGTTTTGCTGGGTGATGCTTGGAAGTGGATTCACAGCTCCCTCTTACCTTTTCAGATCATGTATGCCCCAAGGTCCAGGGACAGGTTTACCGCTCCATCATTCATGCAGCGGGACCGTTTCAGTCGCTTCCAGCCAACCTACCCTTACATGCAGCACGAGATTGACCTTCCTCCGACCATCTCCCTCTCTGATGGAGAAGAGCCACCACCATACCAAGGGCCATGCACACTGCAGCTCCGGGACCCAGAACAGCAGATGGAACTCAATCGAGAGTCTGTCAGGGCGCCACCCAACAGAACCATTTTTGACAGTGACTTGATAGACATTTCAATGTACAACGGGGGCCCATGCCCACCAAGCAGCAATTCGGGCATAAGTGCAACCAACTATAGCAGTAATGGAAGGATGGAAGGACCACCCCCAACATACAGTGAGGTCATGGGTAATTACCCAGGCTCCTCTTTTTTCCATCACCAGCACAGCAATGCGCCTCCTTCATCACAGAGGGGGAGCAGACTTCAGTTTCAGCAGAACAATTCAGAGAGCACAATAGTCCCTATTAAAGGCAAAGACAGGAAACCAGGAAACCTTGTCTAAGTTACTTTCCCAGGTGCACTTGAACTGAAGACAAGAGAATCAAACAGGAATTTGGAGGAAAATCCCCACATTCCTGTGCACAATGTTGTTAAGTTACACGTGGTACAACTTAGTAAAACCAAACGTGCAAACCAGTTCTTTGTTTCTGATTCCTTTCAGGGGAATTGCATGCAAAGTGGATTGAGATAATACAAACTTCCATTCAGTTTGGCCATGAGCAGTGTTTTGGGGGAAAATATATATTATTTTTTTTAAATAAACTATTTGAATTATTTAATTCTAAAAGGAAACTTAGCACAGAAATTAGGCTTGTACAGCCTGTTTTATATTAACTGAATGGCAGAAAGAAGAAAATGAGAAGAAAGTTTTGCTAGGTAAACGGGAGAAGAATCGGCCAGTTTGCTTTTTTCTCCCAAGGCGTGGAATTTTTTTTATATGAATCAAAATTCCTGTTTTGTGTGCCAAGGTGTAAAGTTGAGAAATTAGATGAATGCAAGGAGTTAATTTGTGTTGTGAAAAATGTGTTTTAAAAAGTTGCACTATCTTAATGTTTTAAAAAATATATATCTGAGGGAACTGTTTTACGTGAAGTTCTTCTATATGTTGTCTTTTCAAAACCTGTGGAATAATGATTAGACCCCAGGAGTAATCTGGAGAGTTTGCCCCATCTGGTATTTGTCACTGAAAGAGGATTGTTGAATTTAGCCTAACACCTATTGACTTACATAAATCAGGAACTACAGGGACACTTAACATGTTATTATCTTTGCAGTAATTTGCATTAAAATAACAGTGCATCAATGAAGTGTCTTGGAGACTTTTGGATGGAAGTAAGCAAACATGAAATTCCAGCATTTCACATCACTTAGGTTGTTTTAGCTATTACGCAGTTTAGGCCATTTGTTTCATTTAAAGCAAAACATACTAATTTATATTAATTATTAACAAAGCACTGTCATTTTTTTCCTTTTCGCAATGCAGTATCGTTAATACTTAAGGTTTTAGAGATTTTGTCTTCAGTGTAGCCTGAAATATATTTAGTCACATATCCTGACGTTATGCAATAAATTGTTTAAAAATGCAAGGTGGTTCTGTCCTGTCCCCATCCCCCAGAATGCAGTTAAAATAAGTGACTCTTTCTTGTGCATTTTACTGTCCAGTTTCTATTTAAATTCTCTACTGAGATCCATCCTGTTTAAGCAAGTGGACCTCAGTAACCATACCCCCTCCTATGCAGTTTCTGCAACACATTTGATACTTTTTACAGTGCTAGTGATATTGGCAATGGTTTCTGCAGCATTTGAAAGCCATTGGAAGTGACTTGGGAGCCCCGGTTAATCTCACTGTAAGCCATTAGCCTTTTCCTCTGGCCCTGATCCTGCAAACCCTTACTCATGCACATAATCCCATTGAGCCCAATGGGACTAGGCACATGTGTAAAGATTACTCACGTGTGTGAGTGTAGGATCTGGCCCAATTTTTGTAATACTGGTCCTAAAGTAATTGGAAGATATGTGTCTGCCTGTCAAATGTTGCCTAGGTTTTTACTTTCTTTCCATGGTTAGCTTCTCTGCCGAAGTTAATGTAAGAATTGGAAGGCAATTGAAGAATGGTGGTAGTGACTTCAAGAGCACACAGAAAAAGCACAATATGCACTTAAAATGCATTTTGGAAATGGACTTTAAACGAAAAAAAGAATCTTTAGAGTCTTAGTTTTAATATTCCTAATATATATGTGTAGTAGAGTTTTCACTGTAAGGTCTCACTTTTTCTACAGTCTTAAGCCTAGTGCTTTGTTAACAGCAGCAACCAACGAGTGCATCAAATGCACTGCAGAAAAGTACTGTACTGTACAGCACCTGTTCCGATTGCTGGAGGTTGGATTTCTGTGTGACTTCTACCTACTACAGGGCTTGATTGAAACATTGATTACTGAAGTGAATCTTTGATCTATGCAGAGTTTTAATGCCAAAACAGCGTGTGTGTATGCATGTGTGTGTTCATTTTATGGATCTCTGTATAGATAACTTCCTTAGTGAGGTGACTTTGTACTATTCTAGTTTGATGAATATTGGAATAACTATATTCTGAACAGACAGCCCCATTTATAACTGATCAGAATCTGCTTGTTTCTTGATCTGAATTGTCCCCCCTGGTAATGCAAAGTGAACCGTTTTTATTTATGTAGCTATATTTGAAGGGAGAAGTAGGAGACTGGATTTAGCAGTTTCCCTTACTAATGCCCCCAGCACAGATGTTTATGTGATGACTGACTAGCTGTCTGTCGATTATAGCTCTTGCCTTTTATAGTTTGTGGGAGTAATACATCTTGGAATTAGGATTTTACAGATGACCTGCAGGTTTAGGCCTGAGGCAGTATCCACAATTTAAGTCACTTCAGTGACTTTGTTGCTATTAGAGGTGAGCAGAAGTGAGTTGTTGCCTAGATCAGGATTATTCAGCCCTGAGGCATCTAGGTCAGAGAACAAATGGAAATCAATTGTCATTCAGTCAGGGAACCACTGGGCCAGGAGAAGGGTAGGTGAGCAGTCCTTGGCATTGGACCAGTTTGAATACAAGCTGTCCCACTGCTCTGCAGATCTCATTAAAGCCACATCTACTGACTTCAAAGCCACCTCTTGGGAATGTATCTTCTTTGAGGATAACTCTTTACCATCTTTCCACCCTAGTGTCCCAGTGTGTTGGTGTAACTCCTATTAACATTGATGGATGTGATGCATGCACATACAGAAGAAAACACCTATCACAATGGTCTGTTAGGTTTCCTTGAACTAGGGTTACAAACACTGCAGAGGAAGTAACACATTATCTCAGCTCTGCAAAAAGAGATTTTTAGACTTCGTTCTGATTATATCTTAATGAATGTTAGTAATCTTTGAGGTGGATTCTGCCAACAATATTACAAAGGAGTGCTCTTTCTTTCTTTCTTTCTTTCTTTCTTTCTTTCTTTCTTTCTTTCTTTCTGGTCATAGAGAACAGAGAACACGCCAGCACTGTTAGAACTGAATTTCGAAAGAGAAAATAAGAAGAAATGATATCAAACAAGAAGTCACTGTCAGTCTGTTCAGGCTCAAAAATGGGCATTCTCTCCAGGGAGGTAAATTTTATGCAGCAATTCTGGAGGAGTCTCTGTAAAAAGACTCAGGACCATATTCTACGATGTCCTAGCCACCCAAATGTAATTTTTAAACTATTAAATTGATATATGTTCTTCAGATTATCACATGGGTAAAACATACATGGTACATGTTTGTGTATGTGTCCATGTATGTATGTTATATGTAAAGTACACACAAATATACCACATATGTAGAGGCTTTTATCCAGGTTTTTATCCTCTGATTGCCTCACTTGCCCTCTGCCCAATAACCTATCTTCCTCAAGATTTACTGAAACACTCCACATTTCTGAGCAACTTCAAACAGCTGTTACTTTTAAAAAATTTAATCTTTCAGAAATAGATATTCCCTCCTCTTCTCTCCACCTCAAAAGTAGAATTCCTCCCCAAAATTACCCTGTTCTAACTTAGGCCCAGGCTGGACAAGTTTCAGCTGTTGGACTGGTGTCAGTTTTTCTAGTCAGAAAAAATGTCTAATCTTCAGAGTGTGTTGCCTGGTGGTCTCACAGGGATAGGAAAGGGAGCTTTATGCTATCAGGAAGAAGGGATTACAAACTTCCCAGTGGGATACATATCACTTACTTCTAGCCCTGGAATTACAGAAAAATCTCTCAAGCCTATTTTTAGAGGTTTGCCTGGCTCCTTCTGAGCACGGCGCAGTTGGACTCCTGGTATGTGGGGCACCTGACTTTAAGGTATGAATGAGAGATGAAAAATAGTCCCAGTAAAAATGTTAAAAGCTCTCTCAAGTATTCTTAAAATAGCATTTCTATAAGGTGTATGGCATATAGAGAATACATGATACAGTGATGTGATAGGAAGGTTTGGTCATCATTAGTTTGGGATGATTTCCATACGCCCCACTCATAGCTTTGTCACTCATGAGCAATGCATCTAACCCAAACTCATGCTGATAACATTTTACCACACTGTTGTTCACTCTCTGTATGTGAGAAAACACGCACACATTCTATATATGCAGTCATGATCAACAGAATAACTACCTTTATTTTTGTTTCTGCAACCATGGAATTAATTGGAACTGTGCAATTAATTGCATTTATTTTGCACCTTTGTCCTCATTTTCATTCTGCCCACTAATCCATCCCAGTTGGAGCTACTTCTGATGTTCCAAATCGCAATACTACTAGCTTCAAATGAAAAAGAGCCTGCCACTAAATTTTTTCCTATAATTGTGGCTTGGGTGAAAACAGGAATTGAAATTACACTGCTGCAAGAATAGCACAATTCACTAGGAAAAAAGCTTTAGCCCAGTAAAGAATGTTCTACTGTTCTCCTGTAGGAAGCATTCATTTCTAGCCCTGACAGAGAGTGTGTCATTGAACCTTAAAACTGACACCTTCATTTGTAAGAAATGTTTGAAGGTTTTAAAAATGTTTTATAACTAACATTTCTCTGACTCTGAGGCCTGCACACTCATGGTAACTAAGGCAACCTGGCTTTCCAGGCAGGGAATACAAAAAAATAGTACCAGTCAAAACACACACACTCTAAAATTGTTCTTAAAAAACTTGTATGAAGGAGGAATAAACAAAACACCTGCTGGTGTGTTTGAAAGGATTAATTGGGATTTGGATATTTGGGGTTTTCCCAGAAACTCTCATAGCTGCCCTGCCCTGGACTCACGCCAAACGTGACCATTGTTTGTGTTTGCCCACACAGACATGTACACCTTCTCTCTATCTGTTCTAGTTATCTAGATATTAATTATTATTCTATAACCATCTTCCAGGGATGCTGCGTGGGTTTATTTTCTGTCATAAGCCAGTTTAAAATGTCTCTTTCATACTATAGGAAACTATTTTGAATCCTGCTGTTGAACATGGCTCTGTTACATGCCTGGGCAGTGACAGGTAACCACTCAAAAGGTTGAAAGTGTGAGGAGCACCCGCTCTCTTCCCTCGCCGGTTGAATAATGTACGGTACCCTGCTTCAACCAGTTGCCCAGGTTCCCAACTCTGACATGGGGCACTGGTGCATCTTCCATCCAACAGCTCTCCTCATTAGGATGCATTTGAAAGCAGTCCTCATATATTGGGAACTGCCCTGCAGGAGACCGCTTGTACTGCGGTCCTGCAGTGAAACAGATTTTTAAAACTACAGAAGCACATTGTCTCTAAGGGCTTGTCTATACTTACGTGCTGGTTCGGCGGCAGGCAATTGAACTTCTGGGTGCGAATAAATCGAACCCAGAAGTGCTCCCTGTCGACTCCGGTAATCCTGCTCGGCGCGAGGAGTATGCGGAGTCGATGGGGGAGCCTGCCTGCCGCGTCTGGACCGCGTAAGTTCGAACTAAGGTACGTCGACTTCAGCTACGTTATTCACGTAGCTGAAGTTGCGTACCTTAGTTCGAATTGGGGGGTTAATGTAGACCAGGCCTAATAAACCTAGGTGGTACTAACAAGGGACCCATGTTTGAGAGTTGGTTCAGATGAAGCTTTGCTTTAGATTATTTTTGTTTCCTTTAAGGGCTGTTATAAGAATCTTGTGAAATATGGTTGGCCTTTCCCGTTGTGTACGTGCCCCGAAACTAACCCCAAATGTGTCACTTTTGTTTCCCCCCCACCCCCACCACCAGGAGGTTCTGTCATAGAATTGTTTAACATCTATAGAGGCCCTTATAGCAGCATTTCACATGTAAAAAACCCTTGTGGGGATTTGTCTGAGTTACGTCGTTTCAGCTGAACTTTCAGAGTTTCATTTTAATTTATCTTTATTGGCTGTTTCCTTTTTAAATTACAATTTACACTTCTCGTTATGGGGTCCCACTTTAAAATCCAAACCAAGACCCACCTAAGAATGTTGGCTCAGGCCTGGTCTGCACTTAGCAGTTTTGCTGGCATACCCGTGTTGCGCTGGATGTGATCCCCACCTCCTTGACTAACATCGGTATGTCAGCAGAAAGCCCTAATGTAAATGCAGTTAAACCAATGGCACAAAAGTCCTTTTGCTAGTCTAGTGTACTCCATTCGGGGAACTGGTCAAAGATCTTTTGCCGATATAAGCTGCATCTCCACCACCGGGGATTTGCCAGTATATAGGTCTAGTTATACCAGCAAACCCTTCCATGTGTAGGCAAGGCTCAGTATAGACGAAGTGCTTTGTCCAAATGGTAAATAGCACCAATGCAAAATTTAGAAGCCGATTCATGCTTTGTAAATCAGCCACAAATATTTTGCTTTAATACATTTAAAGGCCACTAACACCTCATTTGTAATCATTCATTCTACATTTCTCTGCTCTCAAAGCAAAGCAGGGAAGGTCGAGCTTGGTTTGTACTGAAAATGTCAAAAACTCTCCTTCTGGCTGTACTTCTGCCTTGGCATGTTCTGTGTTACATCTTTAGAATAAATACAAGCAAAGCTAGTATTGCTTTAATGCTAAAATATTTTACCTTTTTGTGTTTAAAACAGAGAGAAACAAACAAAAAGAAACCCCGCCCTGTATGTGATTTACTGCCAGGGATGACTGTGGCTCATTTCTTTGCTATATTGCTGCTGCCGCTGCTTTAAATGGTTTGGTATGTGAGTTTTCTGATACCACGTGGTATGTGTTCGGATCTCGTGGGTGACAAAGCTGTCTTTTTCTTCATCCTTTCTCTCCTCCGTTTGTGCTTGTCTGTCTGCTGTGGTAGGGGTATTAATAAATAAATATATACATATATATTAGATATAATTTGGAGGAGGTTTGCATGTTAGTAGTTTGTAAGCAACTAAGGGGCCTCATGTTCAGGTCTGAGCAGATAGGAATCCGCTTGCACTCTAGGGGCCAGATCCGAAGCTCATTGAAGTCAATGGAAAGACTCCCATTGATTTCAGTGGACTTTGGCTCAAGTCCTATGCTCCCACCTTTGTTGTGCCTCACTTAAAATGGTGCTTCTTCAGTTGTCTGTCTCTTCTTCTGAGTTTTATTTGTAAGGTGCTGTATATAACTTGAATATATTATGCACATATCCTACCCAATGGGTAGAACAAACAAACAAAAAAAGACATTGTTAATACTGTAAGATAATGTATAGATGATACCAATTTTAACACAAAAAAGGGCATTGAATTTGTGAATGCCTACTTATGTGCTTGGTCCTCTTTTGTAAGAAAATTTGCAAATGTATGCATACAAATGACAAAAAGTCTATGTATTTTATTTTCCTATTAAATATCAATATAATATCATAAGGGAAAAGAAGAGTTTGAACAAATCACTTTTGACCAGCTTGTATATAGCAACTGGTTGTTTGATGCATCTTTGCGATGAAGATCATTCTTTTTGTGTGTGTCACTTTAAGGAAAAAGAAAAACAAAACAAACAAACCTTCACAGCTTTAACTTTGCAGCTAGATGCTTCCCTTTGTTATCACCTTGTTGTTGCTGAGTTGAACCAGTATTAGCTACTTCTTCTCCAGCAGATATTTTATTTATACCCTCAGTTACCTTATTTACCTAAAGATGGGCTAAAACCGTAGAACCTCTTTATCCAAACCCTATGACACTGTATGGGCCTTGGATAAATTGAGACCTGGATCAAAACCGATCCTGCAAAAGTCAAAAGTAGGCCAACAGAGTTTTTCAAAAACAAAAACAGTCCTTGTGTTGCACTTATATCTGATACACAGCCCTCCCATTCTATACTCTGAAGGCTTTGTCTGCATTCAGGATTCAGCAATCTGTGTAGCTGCCGTGTAAAGCTGTAATTTATGCGGTTTGATCTTACCCCGATTGAAATGGGAGCATATTGAAGTGGTTCAATATTCAACTTTCCTTGTTCACACTGGGGTTTGCAGCACTGCTGGACCAGTGATAGCGGAACTGGGGCTAATACTGAGTATAGACAAGGCCTAAATCCGTCCAAGCCCAGTGAGCAGTGGTGTAAGGCCAGGTCAGGTCTACACTTAAAACTTTTATAAGAATAATGATGTCTGTTCGGCGTGTGACTTATTTTATTTTTATGAAATTTTATACCAACAAAAGCCCAAGTGTAGACCCAGTTATACAGGCATAAAAGTCCTTTTGCTAGTATACGTTTTGTCATTCAGGAAATTGATATAAGCTTTTGCCAGCATAACCTTCGTCTACCCTTGGAGGGTTTGCTGATATGGTTATATCTGTTTAGCAAATCTTTTTTCATGTAGACAAGGCCTAAGCTTTCGATTTTGAGGATGGGGTGGGAGCCAGTTTCTTTTTAATGCTGATGAGCAAGAAAAGCCGTTTGCAGGTTGTCCGGGGCTTTGTTGTACGTGGCAAGGCCCTCTTGACAGTTTGCTCCTCCAGTCTTTCCGCACTTTTGGTTGTCCGTGTGCACTCTTGGCGTGGCTTGTTAGGTAAAGCGAATACCTCAGGAAAACAAACACAAAGTTTGAGTTTAGAATTGCAGATAGTGAACTTATTTTTCTAAACTGCTTGTTTTAAATAGCCCGGGATGGTAGATGATATAAAAGTTAACTGTCAAAGACTGAATAATCCACTAACGAATGGCTACTTTTTTATACTTGTCAGGCTTTAACCACAAGCATAACATAGCAATGTGTTGGAATATGTTTGAGGTGGCGTTTTTGTTGGTTTTCAGATATCTAGCTAAATGCTACTCTAAAACTCAGGGGGCCTCATCTAAAGCCAGCTGAAGACAATGGTAAGACTCCCATTGAGTTCAATGGGCTTTGGATCAGGTCCATAGCACTCAAGAATTTACTTTGTCCTTTTATTGGCCTATCGTGGCTTCTCTCTCTATTGACCTGAAACTTCAGCTATCCATTTGTCTCTAAATCTCTTTTAAAGAAACCATCACAGCAGTCCTGTACCTGACTAGTGATCACGGTTGTTTTGTTTTGCTTTAAAGAACTGTGTAGATTTTGTGACCAGTTCCTCCTCATGCCCTTGCAAGTAGCTCTGTCCATCCCTTCCTATATATTGTGCTGTGCTATCCAGTGAGCAGGTAACATATCTGAATCTGCATACTTTATGATTGTCCTTTGTTAACTTGTTCATTGTTTATCAGGCACAAAGTTTTGCAAATAGGTCTTGCTGGCCATTTCCACATTTCTATTTGCACTGCAGTAAAACGTCTGTGTCTGGGAAAAAAACCTTGACTACGAAGAACATTTACAAAGTAAACCTTGTGCGGGGGGAGTCTAGAGTATGATTTACAATAGCAAACCTTGCATACTGAGTGGACCAAACAAGATGATGTCTCCTTTAAAAGTAACTAATCTCCTTTGAAGCTGCAGTGAAAAGATTAGAAAGTCTGTGAAGTGTAACCATAGCTCTGTGTTCACACTTCCCATTTACTACAACACACAGCAGGCATCCATGATTTAAAAAGAACTATGATCCGAAGTTATGAGAGCCCAAGGCATCTTACTGCTGGACAGCAAAAATAAAACACAAAACTCATTCAGCTTAATATCCTTTAACAAAACAACCATTTCTTTACTCGCAGTACAATGGCTTGCTAAGCATTGCCAAGAAATTTGTTTTTTGTGGTTCCCAACTGTCTAGTGCCTCTGTGTCAGAGTGTTTCATGATAGTGTGTACATTGATCAAGCTATTATACCTAGCATTTATCATCAGATTAATGCCTGTTTTCAGAGCTTTGGCCATTTTTGTTGTTTATTGCTAGTTATTATTTTACAGCCTAATATGCTTTATTGCTGTATGATTTTGTGGCTTTCAGGATCACATTTTCAACACGTCTGTCTGGCTTTTTGTCCATTTTGTTTCAAGTTATTCCGAAATATGTACAGCACTATCCACAATATTTAATCCTTCATTTAAATTTTATTGTTGTAAAAACAGGCCTATTAAAAGAAAAAGTCTTTTTACAACTGTATTGGAACTTCTCGGTAGCTGTTTATGTGAAGCTGTGACAAACCTGGCTTACTTTAAAGACTTTTTTATTTTCCTTTAACACAATCAACCTGTTGCTTATTTTCCAACATAACTCCCAGTTTATATACAGGAGAAGAAGATTTAATCTGTTGTGTATCTGCCTCTTTTAATTGAGCAAATGGTGATGTCCTAGTTTTTAGACCTAAGGTCTGTTATTGCAGTACTTTTAAAGAAAAGATGTTGCTCTAAGTGCTGTTGTTAGTTTTAAATACAGATTTTATGCTTGTTCTTAATATGCTCTGGTCAAACCATAGCACAAAATTATTAAAAATCATGAAATAACATTTGTCTCCTGATGAATTTATTTTCTCCTCAAATCAAGGGAGCTACAAACGTGAAAGAGGGTAACATCAAACTGATCCACTATGGCTGCCTTTGCTCAACCAAACATATCTACTTTTTTTTCCTCCCACAATTAATGACTGTCCTAGGAAACGGATTGTTTCTGGTTTGGTTCCGATTCCTGATTATTAGGGAACCTTGGAGAATGGATGATACCAGGATTGATGGACCTATGGTCTGACCCAGTATAGTAAATACTATATTCCCAAAACCCCAGAGTTAAAAAGGTTGAGTAAAAAAGTAATTTACAGGATACAGTTAATTTGTTCTGAAAAACATGGATCCCATTTGTCCATTGATTGATTTAATTTTAATCTTGTCATGAGATGGAGAAAGATGGCAGTGAGGGGGAGATAGACTAGATGGTTCAAAAGAGATCAGCTGAAGTGATCCTATGAAAATCATCCATCTTTGTGAGACAAGTCTTAACAAGATAGCTTGAAATGTGCCCATCAATGGTATTTTAAGGTGCCTTTCAACTTGGTGTTGAAGAGTCAAACAAAATTGTGAAGAATAAAAATCCCCCAAAACATGGACTGTTCTCTGCCTTCCAGGTTTCAAGGCACAGGTATTACGTGGTGAGCTTTTTATTTAACATTATTCCTGGGGAAAAGTTGTATCCCGCATTTTGATCTGAACTCAGGCTTGTTGGAGTCTGAGATCTTCCAACTGAGTTTCATTGCTGGATTGTGGGTGCTTAGAATGCTCTGCTGCTCAGAGCCTGTCAACCTAAACCTTGTTTTTTCTCTCTCTTCCTGTGGAAGATGAGGCAGCCAGGTCTCATCCCATTAAGGGCTTTGTACATAGGGACCAGGACTTTGATTTCTGTTCTGAAATAGAGGAGGAGCCAATGGAGTGATATATTTGCTGCTCTATGTCGTGTATATCTGGTCATGCGTTCAAATGACTTGATTATTTAAATCTTGAGTATATGCTTATTGACAAACAACAAACCTATTACTAATTTACTACCAATTTTCCTTTTTCTCTGGCTCCCTCAGTATGTTAACCGCCAGCGTTTCAATTCCTGTCGTACCACTTCGATTCAGGGATGCAACTGAAAAAAATAAGGTAGTTCCTCAACGTGACAGATATTGTAACCACATGCAATAGTTTTGGAGCCCATATTGTACTAAGTTTATATATCACTGTGGGTTCAGGGATTGTTTGCCACTCCAAGGGACGGAGAGGGGAGTTATCACAGCTCCATGGTAACAGATACTGCTGGGAATAGCCTGTTCATAGCGCTTGGGGAGAAAGTGCCACGCACAGACTGGCTGGGGATATCACAGTGGCTAGCAGGGAGCTGTGCATGCTTAAAACCCCCTAATCAGAAGGGTATGGGACAAGTGTCCCTGCCCAGAGACAGGTGATGGCTGGATACCAGAGACCTGATTGGGCACTCCTGGAGTGGACTATGGAGGAGGGGAGTACAGAGGCAGTTCCCCTGAAACTGAGTTTTTTCGAAGTGCTCCAAATCTCTGAGCCTCTGCTCCTGTTCTACCCATTGATCCAAGCCCTCTCTGGAAACTGTAATTTAATTAATCTGCGTTTAATTATAATTATATTTGTTTTATCATATGACATTCGGTTTGTGGTTTAATATCTTTGTCTATGGATTGCTACCCCAAACCAGCTATAAATGGGCTGTCTCATAGCAGTAGGAGTGCTACATGATGAATACAGTATTTGCCACAGTCTTAAAAAACCTTCAGGTCTTGCTGTCAGGCTCCCAGTTGTATTGATCCGCATTATAACCATCGTATTTTTAACATTCCAAAGATTGGTTTATAATGAGATGGCGTTATATAGACACAAATTAATTAGTCCTCTCTCATTATCACAGTTTTGATCTGCTGTGCTTTGAGTGAGTTGTAATTAAAATGCACATTTTAAAACCTTTGCTGTTGAATCCTCTCCTAATACAAGACCATTTTCACTTCTACAATGTCCCTCTTTTCTTTTGGCTCCTATTGTGCCAGTTTTAAAGAACTCTAGCTCTGGGCATTATAAATACTTGCATGATTTTTATTTTATTAAAAATCCGCCCTTCAAATCTTCTCCAGTCTGCCAGCCAAATGATTGCTTCAGCCGATGTGTTCATTTCAGGCTACTGTCTTCACCAGTTGTACTCAATGATGGCCAGACTATCTTCAGTCTCCAACTGAAGACCACACTGCCAGGAGCCCATAGAATGCGCCTACTATTCATAAAACGGAGCAGACTCACTTAGCATTAGTGTGGAGGGGAGGGGAAGGGCGGCTGAAGATGGCCCATGGAAGGTACATGTTCCTAGCATATGATGCTTCAGTCGAATACTAAGTCGTTTTACCCATAATAGTTTCCATTCACGGATCTCAAAGCCGAATTAACTCCACCTCACAGCAGCCTGCACGGTAGGTGCTGATTTCTCTTTTAGAGCTGGGGAGATAGGCAGAGGTAGGGTGTGGCAGGTCACAGAGGCGTCTGGTAATGCTAGGAACAGACCCCAACATCTTCCTGACGCTGAGGCCCCTCTTCTTTAACTATTAGACTGCTCACCTCATTGTGTTACTACAGTAATAAAAATCATTGTACCGCAGAGACGTTGCTGCCTTGTACTGCACTGGTTTTCTTTCTCCCACTGAGATTCCCAGGATATTAGGCAAGCTGCCAGGATGTAACCACATCTTATTGAGAGAAAATGGTGTTTTCCTAACAGAAGGCTAAGCTCCACCCTGGAGCTCCAGAAGCTTCCCTGAATGCCAACTCCAGCTCACGCCAGATTAAATTAACATTTCCAGACAATGCACTGATAGTGAGTAGAAAATTCTCATTTAATCTAGCCCTGAGTATGCCACAGAGGTAGTTTCAGACAGCTTGACCTACATTTAACCCTACAGAGCAGGAAGCACGTAGGGAAAAGAACCTACTTTTCCCAGTGGTGTGGATTTTGCCCAAATGTGTGTATGTGTGCGCGCACCTATGTATGGTTATAGTATCAGTCTGTAACTGACCCAGGTTTGCTTTACTCACCAGTGGCAAAGTTATTAGTCCATATTAAGTTTAAATTCCCTTTAAAAGGTAAAGATTTTGATGTTTTAGTATAGCACTTTGATTTGGTCTAGAACAGCAAAAAAATGTCAGGAGCTGGTTACTATATGACTATAGTCTGAGGGTTAGCAATGCTTTTCAATTTGCCTAGATCTATACAACTCTACAGCTCTCAGTCAATGTTGATGGGGAGGGGATTTTTATCAATGTGCTAAAGAGAACCTTTTTGTTAAGGCCCTGCTTAAGAACATCCTTATAAAGCCAGATGGGATTATTGGAAATCATCCAGTCTGGTTTCTTTTATAACACAGGCAAGAGGACTTCCCTGAAGCAATTCCTGTTGGAACCAAAACAGATCTTTCAGAAAAACATGTAAACTTGATTTAAAAATTTCCATTGATGGAAAATCCACTACAGCCCTAGGTAAGTTGTTCCAATGGTTAATTACCCTCATTGTTAAAAATGTGTACCTTATTTCCAGTCTGAATTTGTCTAGCTTCAACTTCCAGCCATTGGATCTTGTTATACCTTTCTCTGTTCGATTGAAGAACCCTTTATTACCAAATTTCTGTTCCCCACGTAGGCACTTATACACTGTGATCAAGTCACCCCTGAACCTTCTCTTCCAGCTCCTTGAGTCTATCACAGTAAGGCATGTTTCCCAAACCGTTAATATTCTCAGGGCTCTTCTCTGAACCTTCACCAATGTATCAACATCCTTCTTGAATTGTGGACACCAGAACTGGACACGGTCTTCCAGTAATGGCTGCACCAGTGACAAAACCAGCAGTAATTTAACCTCCCTACTCCTACTCGATATTTCCCTATTTACACATCTAAGGGTCACATTAGCCCTTTTGGCCACAGCAATGTACTGGGATCTGTGTTTAGCTGATTATCCACCATTATTACCCTTCCCCTCCCACCCCCCCCCACCCCCAAGTCCTTTGTAGAGTCACTACTTTCCAGGATAGAGTCTCCTATCCTGTAAGTAGGGCCCACATTGTTTGGGGGCGGGGGTGACTCATAATGGGAACTTAGGCGTTGCAGGACCCAGGCTTCCTTCACAATGCATGAAGACAGTCAGGTGCTTAAAAAAGGGATTTTTAGAAGCCAGTAAGCTGAGTGGGGAGCCACCTCAGTTACCAGTAGGAAATGCTGTGAGGGGCCTGGATTAAGCCCTACCCTTCCAAGGGATTTGGTGGTGCCAGAGTTAGCCACCTATCCTCTCAATGTTCACAGATGTAAACCCTCTCCTGGAGTTAGGGTGTCTAAGCCAGGTCAGTCATTTTTCAAGAAAAAACAAGGAGGTGCCACCACCCCCTGATGATCTTTAGTTCAGTGGTTAGAGCACTCCCTCAAGGTTATAGGGGAAATGGGTTCAAAGCCCCCATCTGCCTGATGTGGATCAGGAACTTGAAGTGTGGTCTTGGCCAGACCCCAGGGATACAGGCTGTTCTGCAGTAGTCTCGCGCAATCTCTCCTGCTGGAGCTGTTCCACTATGTATACATAATTAAATATGCACTGGGCCAGAGAGAGTGTGTGACTACAGCCTGGCGGCTAGGGCACTCACCTGGGACGTGGGAGGCCTAGGTTCCATGGCCCCTGCTCTAATGAATATTTAAGTATTTATACAAAGTGGAACAGCTTCACCAGGAGAGACTGGAATACCCCGCAGCCTAATGATCAGGGCCCTCTCCAGAGAGGGGGAAGGCACACATCAGGGAGGAATTGAACCAGGCTCTCCTATATCCTGGGGGTGTGCTCTAACCACGCGACTGAATGTTATAAGGGTGGTGGCACCTCCTTCTCCATCATCTGTGTAGTTTTAGATGTGTTTAGAGCAGGTCTACTGGGTTAGGCCTGTAAGACAAGGTAGGCAAGAACGCCTTAGTCTGTGGGGGCCCTACCCCTTCTTCTTAGACACTTTACATTTGACCATTTAAAAATGAATATATCTGCAAACTCTGTCCATGATAATTCTGTTTTCTTTCAGAGCACTGATAAAAATTGTGAAGATATAGGTAGGAATTGAGAACCTGAGCCAAGTGGCTCTTAACTATCTTGACTAGATTACCTTTGCCCTCTGAGTTACTTGACCCATTTTGCATTTTGAAAAAATAAACCAGTTCTTTGTACTTGTTAATGGATTTTATTAAAAAGAACAAACAAGTAAATGTAAAATTGAGCAAACATAACCCTGACTAAACTACTATGACTTTTAACTACAAATAGAACAATAGAAGGTAGCAACTGAGATTTAATCAATGGATTTATATATCAAATCACCCATTCAATACCACATGTAATCAAACCAAATCAACCATGCGGTTGACTCAAGAAAGCATTGCTCTTGCTAATTCTGCTTTGGGAGAAAGGAGAAGCCAGTTTCCTTCACTCTAGACTCCAAACAGCAGTGCACTTCTGGAATCTTCTGCCTTCTGTCTTCCTCCACCTGCAGGACAGGAAGGTCTCTGAGAAGATCACTTGGATATTCTTCTTCAGCACAATGAAATCATCTATCATCTGAAAGGTATCCCATGAAACCTCATGGATTATTTGTGTGTGAAGTAAATCTGGTTACTTTGGCCCATTTCTCCTGTAAATGAAAGGCTGAGCTAGTTACTCTAAGCCTAAATATGTGTTGTTATTTTTTAGCAGTCAAAGGTACAATATAGGTGACATGCAGTAGTTGAAGTCTCAGTGAGTGATGTATTTATACATATTCAGAACTATATATGAGTGATAACTTCATAGTCCACTCATGGCTTTATCCTTTACAAAAAAGAAAAAAATAATGTTCTAAATAATCTTGTATATTCTATTTATATCATGCTATGCCTATACATAAGAAAATAAGAATGTCAGATATAGCCATATGTCAAAAGCCACTTTTGATCTCATGCAAAATTATGCTGCAAAAGGGAAGGGTCATTAGGTATGTAAATATTCACCATCTGACAACAGTGTTGAAAAAATAATGTGCTCATCAATGGTAGAACTTTACACTTTTGTGAATGAACTATGCACCCATAATGTACATGTTTATGCAAGAGCAGTTTAGTTAGTTATGTACCGAGTGGCTGTGTGTGTGTGACACCCATTATGCAGCTATGTGTAAATGTATATGCTTAAATGCAGCATCCCAGACACTAACTGCAGAAAGATCCTATATTTCTAGGAAGTACTGTATTAGTGACAACACACAGTTCTCACAAGCTACTTCTTGTACAAAACTAGGGTGACCAGAGAGCAAGTATGAAAAATTGGGGAGGGGGGGAATAGGAGCCCATATAAGAAAAAGCCCTGAATATCAGGACTGTCCCTATAAAATCGGGACATCTGGTCACCCTATAGAAAACTGTAGTGGTCTGATGCATGGTTTGTGTCCTGTCTTAATTTGCACTTATTCTCTAATGTAAACCATGTCAAGAAGTACATCTTTCTACTCCTGACTAACCGGGACTATAGTTTTGAAGTTATCAATAATGGAGAGCAAAGAAGATGCTTGAAAGCTTCTCCTTAAGAATTAAAGCAATAATGGCACGGCCACAATGTGTATTTTATTATAATGATTGTGTTAGTTTGAATGTTTTCCTGAAACAGGCAGATGTTTAAGAGACATCCTAAATGAGTGTTACACAGTGCATTGGTGGGGTAGTGGAATATGGGGCTGGATCCTATCACATGCTGAGTGCCAAAATCAATGGGAGCTGAGAGTGCTCAACAGCTCTCAGCATTGGGTCTCCTCAGTACCATTAGGCTATAAAATTATCTCTGCTCTGTAAGTTTCCTTCCTTTCCTGTTCTCTTAGGGAGCAACCGCATAATTAAACTATGAAAAAGCTTTCATTTATCTTCCTCTGGAATACTTCGTGCCTGAAAAAGAGCAAAGAAACCTCATTTTCCCAAAATGACTCTGTGTTGCCTGTACATTTTCTCCCCTATGATTGTCCAATCAACTCATCAGAATAAAAAACAAACTTAATGTTACATACTGCCCTGCAGGCTTATGAAATCAAGATGTATTCTTTCTACTTAAAAGATTATCGTCATCAAAACAGCCAGATAATTGCCAGGGGATAATTATGATTCTGTAATTATTATTGTTGCTGACAGTAAATGATGTACGAGGAAGAATACAGCTTGATTTTCTAAGCTGAACCCCCCCAAAGGAGACACAGACAATCAGAAAACTTGTTTTGACTAGAACACTGAACAAACTTGACAGAGAAGTTACAAAAGAAAAAAAAATACCTTGCATCCTCTCAACCAAGCTGAAGGGGATTCTACTGCATTTAAAGGCTGCACCTCAGTGACCAATAATCTGGGCAATGAAAGATGAAAAGTAGAAGGAATAGGCTTTTTTTGTTTTCTTTTAACAAAATACAAGGTTTTAAATACTTAAAAGTTCAGTAATAACAACCAAGAGCCTTTTATAAAATGTATTTTAGCACCCTGTGCAAACATGACTGGCTTTCATTGATGTAATACCAATTATATAATACTTATATACTGCCTTACTCTGACTCTCCCTCCTTACTACACTTTCTAAATTCCAAATACAACACCAAAACAACACATTTCTAAAGTCAGCTTCTCTACTTAGATGATCACTAAAATTATTGCTTCCTTGGTGAAGATGCATCAAAGGCTGGATTTTTCGCTTCCCCAGCCACTGCTGGTGCCTTGAAAAACAATTTTTTTTAATAGAGGCAGAAGGGAGGACCCTCCAACGACATTCACATTCTTAGGTTGAGCTGCCAAAAATCACTTCTTGCTCTGAACTCTAGCCTTAAGGGTTAGCCTCTGCTAAAGTGGGCTATCAAAAGATGTGTTTGTAATGGGATTGCACAAAGAAATGTTAGTTTAGGCATTTTAAAAATGAGATCAACTTGATTTAAACATGAACCAGTGGGCTGCAACTTGTCAGGCTTTAACATCCCAATGGAGGCAAGCCTTTTTTTTGTTTTTTTTCAAGGAATATTAATTTTCCCACCCTTCCTTACACTTGTTGCCGGCACAGAGTGCCTGAGGAAAGCAACAGTGGGGTTCGTTGCCCGGTGTGCTTCGCGCCAATGAACACACCAGGGTGGAGAAGCAAACAAAGTTTATTTGAGATCTCAAAGCAGTAAAAGGAGACTGGCACGTCTCAGATCAAGCACACCATCATAAGCAGCTTTTCTCTTTTTATACATTTTGCAGCTAAGCTTTTTCCTTCTCCCCTCCTTTCCCCTTCCTCCTATAATAGTTTACATTAAGCAAGTAGCAAGCAATTACATTTAAGCAGTTAAATCATCTTGGCAGCTATAAGTCCAGCTTGTTAGTAACTTCTCCTTGAATTATTATCTTGTCCCTTTCCTTTGATTTGTTATTTTGCCTTTCAGCCAGAAGTATGCAGGCCTCATTATTACCGCTTGGCACCGGTATGAGC
The DNA here is from genome assembly GCF_013100865.1 of Trachemys scripta elegans. NCBI lineage: Eukaryota > Metazoa > Chordata > Testudines > Emydidae > Trachemys > Trachemys scripta. Next base: position 193,461,433 of record NC_048299.1, on the reverse strand, counting down.
AGTGCTGCACCTGATATTCCAATTTCTGCATCTGGCTTTTGAGGTCGATTAGAGTTTAAACATGGAAAGACTTTGGTTCATTTAGGCCTAGTGCAGGAAGGCTTCATCAACACTCGTGGTCTTCCACCCTCCCGAGTTACCTAGGGTTATGCCTAATGACACCAACAACTCCCTCCTTTGAGAATACTCAACAAGCCTTTGGCTGAGTTTTCTCATATTCTGTGGACAAGATACGATTGAGTGCCATGGAGCTGGGGTTATAAATGAGAGGGCATGTCGGAACTTTTGGGGAACGGGGGGCACAAAGCTTATGGAGGAGCATTTTAAAACAAGTGATCAGAAGGAGGGTGACCAGGCACAGTACCACACCTATGAGGAGGAGACGCACAAGGCCACCCCCCAAGTCCTCCCAGGTCGGGCAACCAACTCCAAAGGGAATCGAAAACCGTGGGTTCCCTTTCCTGGGCCTTCCACTGCTCGAAAGCCTGTTTGGCCGACAGGACATGCTTGTTAATGTCCTGTGAGTTTTCCGGGACATAAGTACAACATTCACTCCCAATAAGGGCACACACCCCGCCCTGGGAGGCTAAAACATAATCTAAGACCTGTCTGTTTTGCAGGGACAGCAACCGGAGCTGGTAAAGCTCTGAGTTAAGGCTTTTCTCTATGGCCAAGGTTTCATTGGCAAACTTGGTGAGAAACATAAAGAGCCTACGATAAAACTGAGCCACCGTCCCACCCCATAGGATGGGAGGAGGATCATACCCAACCTGTCTCCTTCCATAATGGGCTCTGGGGTGTCATACAAAGATCTATGCTGACTGGGGCCAGAGGGCAGTTTAGGGAGGACACAAAGGGGAGGGACAAGATATCCTAGATAGCAGCTTCCATACCACCGATGCGGTAGCCACTTATAGGCAGAGGTACTGCAAATGTAAAAGGAGTGGCCATTCCCTACCATTATAACCGCTATTCCACCTACTTGTTTGGGTGTCACTAAACGCTCTGAACCGGGCGGTAGAATTGGATCTGCCGTTAACATAGACAGGGATGGAAGCATCACTGTCAGGGGATAAATAATACTGACAGGTGCTATTTCCAGCAGGCCGGGTGTGATTGCTAGACTTGAACTGTCGATAGCACACCAACCTGGGAGCCATTGACCGCAGCCTAATAGGGAAGGGAGATGTGTTGAGTTGGCCTGCGGCTTCCAGGGGTCGTCCCTTAATGCATGCTGGGTTTCAATCGTATAGTTTTGTGACAAGGGGGTACCCGAGGTATTTTTTCCCCTACTGAACCATCCCCAGCAGATATCTGACCAATTTTGGGGGACCACCCTCCAAGGTAATCCTGCCGCGTGGTGCAGGATTTGGGAGCATACCCAGCAGTTAGAGAGGTTAAACTCTTGGGCAAAGCAAACCTTCAGGACCTCATATGTATTTGTTTCTAAGTTGATAGGGATTTTTCTCCATCCCGCATGTGCCTGGGGGGAAACGGGAGTCAATGAGAGGAGTGCCCCTATGGCAAAGAGTAACACAATGGCAGACCCTGGACCTGATTCCATTTTGGGCAGATGACCCTGGGGTCTAACAATTACAATTCCCCAAATACCCACAAAATAACAATTACCAATAGCAGGCAGACTAAAAACAAAAGGGACCAGGCCACCAGGTTAGGCCGGCTCTGTGAAAATAAAAACAACCAATGCTCAGAATTTTCACAGGAAGTGTGCTGCGACTGTCCAAAGAGGTCACAGGGCATTCCCAGCAGACCTTAGTGTCTTTTGAATAACAGTTTAAGTCCCAGGTTGTCGCTGGCAGTCTTTTCCGTAGGCTGGAAGGTCCACCGTTCAGGAGCAGGCACTGCTTTTAGACGAGAGTGATGGATCCAGTTTTTGTGTCCCTCAACCTTTGCTGCTGTGTGCGAGACCAGCAGGATGGTGTGGGGTCCCTTCCACTTCTCTTGGAGAGGCTCATCCTTCCAGGTACGAATGAGAACGGAGTCACCTGGTTGCAGGGAGTGGACAGGGGCATCCAGCGGGAGAGGCTGCAAATCTTTGGTATACCTGTGGAGAGAACAGAGAACAGCAGACAGAGAGCACATGTACTGAGATAAGAAGCCTCAGCCTACCTCCCACTCCCCTAACAGAACCGGTGTACCGTTCATAGGCCATGCCCTTCCAAACAAAATCTCAAAGCGTCTAAGCCCTAATCTGCCCTTTGGGAGAGCGCGAACTCGGAGCAAAATAAGGGGTAAGACATCAGGCCACCATAGGGAAGCCTCTTGGCAGACCTTTGAGAGATGTCGCTTGAGTGTCTGATTTGTATGCTCCACTACCCCACTGGCCTGCGGTTGCCATGGAGTGTGGAGCTTCCAGGAGATTTGCAGGGCATCCGACATCTTCTGAACAACTTGAGATGTGAAGTGTGTTCCGTTGTCAGATTCCATCCACTGGGGGACCCCGAAGCGGGGAATGATCTCCTTGACAAATTTAAGCGCCATCGTTTCGGTAGTGTTGTTTTGGCATGGGAAGGCTTCAGGCCATCCGCTGAATCGATCCACCAAGACGAAGAGGTATCTGAACCCTTGGGTTCAGGGGAACTCAGTAAGGTCTATTTGCCAAACCAGTCCTGGGCCTGGGGTAGGTTCCAGAGTGGCTGGTGGCACTGACACTCCCGGTTGAGGGTTATTCTTTTGGCAGATCAGACATTCAGCCTGTACCTGGGAGGCCAGGGGTCTAAGTCCAGAGGTTAGAAAATATCTATTCATAAGCTGGGTAAGAGCCTCTCTGCCGGCGAGGGTGGTCTAATGTAGTTTCTGTAGCACTAGCCGTATTAGATTCTTGGTAGGAGGATTTTTCCTTCCGTGGAGTGGAGCCATCCCTCCTTTTCCTGGAGCCCAAGTGTGTCGGCCAGGTTCCTCTCTTCGTGAGAGTACTGAGGGGCCGGGAGCTCCCCCACTGATGGGATGAGGGCATGCATATGGGCATCCTCAGCTTCCCGTGGTTCCAGCGTAGCAGCTCGCTTGGCCTCCCTGTCTGCCCTGGCATTACCCCTAGCCACATCTTGATCTTCCCTTTGATGAGCTTTGCAGTGCACCACTGCTACCGCTGAGGGGACCTGTACTGCTTCTAAAAGCTGGAGAATTTGAAGCCCATGCTTGACCGGAGAGCCTTGGGCTGTTAGCATTCCTCTCTGCTTCTACAGACCTGCATGAGCGTGTAGCACTCCAAAAGCATATCTGGAATCAGCAAAAATGTTAACTCTTTTTCCTTTTGACAGTTCAAGTGCACGGGTTAAGGCTATCAATTCAGCCAGCTGGGCTGATGTCCCAGCAGGTAAACCCTCTGCTTCCACGGTTTCGTGGAGAGTTACAACAGCATAGCCCACCATCCTTTGTCCATTTGTAACAGTACTACTGCCGTCGGTGTACCATTCACAGTCTGCATTAGGGAGCGGTTGATCTTTTAAGTCCGGGTGGCTGGAGTATTGGGCATCTATGACCTCCAAACAGTCGTGTTCCTGCTCCTCTGTTTCTGGCAGCATGGTGGCTGGGTTAAGGGAGGGGCAGGTCTGTAGGGTAACTTCAGGATTTCTAAAACTTTAGCCCGATACCGAGCTATCCGAGCCTGTGTAAGCCAGAGACCATCCTTAGTATCCAGCAGGGCTTGGACCATGTGGGCAGTATACACTTGCACAATTCCCCCCAGTGTCAGTTTCTCGGCTTCCCCAAGCACTAGGGCAGTTGCTGCGACCGCCCGTAAACATGCCGGTCACCCCTTGGCAACTTGATCCAGTTGTTTAGAGAAATATGCCACGGGACGTTTCCAGGTGCCTAATAACTGAGTAAGCACTCCCAGGGCCACCCCTTTCCTTTCATGCACATTCAGTTGGAACGGCTTAGTGAGGTCTGGCAGACCCAGGGCTGGGGCTTCCATCAGTTTCCTTTTTAAAACCTTAAATGCCTTGTCGGCTTCTGAAGTCGTGATCCACTCCCTTAACGCATTCGTAGAAGGGTTTAGCCCACAGTCCAAACTCTGGGATCCATATTCTGTAGAAACCTGCCATGCCCAGAAACGTCCTGAGCCGTTTACGATTGCTTGCGATAGGAATTTGACAGATAGCTTCCTTCCTTTCATTTGAAAGCTGATGCTCCCCCTGCCTTATGTGAAACCCTAAGTACTGTACTTCTGGGAGGGCAATCTGAGCCTTACTCTGTGCTACCCGATATCCTCGGAGTCCAACAAAGTTCAGGAGGCTCACAGTGGCTTTAAGGCAAGAGGTTAGACCGACAGCGGCAATTAACAAGTCATCTACATATTGCAGGAGGAGGACCTTGTCCTCATTGTCCCACTCCTCCAAGTCTCTGGCCAGAGCCTGGCCAAAAAGGGTGGGGGAATTTTTAAATCCCTGGGCCAATACTGTCCAGCAAAGCTGCTTTTTAACCCTTCTCTTGTCCTCCCACTCGAAGGAGAAAATCTCCTGAGATTGGGTGTCGACCGGAATCGTGAAGAAAGCGTCCTTTAAATCTAGGACCAAAAAATGGGTGTACTACCCCCCTATAGAGGCCAACAGTGTATACGGGTTTGGAACAAAGGGGTGCAGAATCTTAACCCGCTCATTAACCGCCCTCAGGTCCTGGACCAGCCGATATGTGCCATTGGGCTTTTGTACAGGAAAGATGGGAGTGTTCCAAGCTGACTGGCATTCTCGAAGTACCCCGTACTTTAGGAACTGGTCTATAGTCTCCTGCAGTCCCTCTCTGGCTTCCCTTTTGATCGGATACTGCTTGATCCGCACCGGACCTGTTCCTGGCAAGAGCTGAACATTAACGGGGGTTTGATGGGCTGCTTTTCCTGGGACCCCGGACGCCCATACCAGAGGATATACCCGCTCCTCCCACTGGCTCCATTCTGGGGCTTGCCTGGCTGAGGGCTCAATTGCAAGGGTCATTATCCAGGCATTCTCGGGGGTAAGGTGAGGGTTATTTCATCTTGGTGAAATGCAGGGTGGCACCTAAGCGACAAAGCAGGTCCTGTCCCAGTAGAGGCGTTGGACAATCGGGGAGGTAAACCAGTTTGTGAGATAGAGTTCTGTTTCCCAAAGAACATTCCGCTGGGGCATACACCGGGCACTTGGTTCCTTTTCCTGTGGCGCCCACCACAGTGAGGGAGTCTGCCACGGGCAGCTGAAGGGGTTGGTTTACAGCGGTTCGTGCCGCTCCATAAAAAGTCTATGTCCGAATCTCCCACCCGCATTTTTACTTGGGGTTCCGGGGGCAGGATAGTCCGTCTCCCCTGACACCCCTATTCCTGATCCTCCACTGCCATCATAGGGGTACCTTCCCTTTCGGGGCACTCATTTTTCCAATGTCCCTCCTTCCGGCATATGGCACACTGGTTGCGACCCAGACGCCTTTCCTGTGAGCCAGGGCCCCTTCCAGCTTCCTGAAACTTTCCCCTGCCATTGGCCTGTACTGCTGCGACCATCGTTTTCACTTGCCTCTTTTCCTTTTCTCCCTCCCTAAGGCTGTTAGCCCTGTTTGCAGTTTCCAGAATTTGTGCCATGGTCATGCCCATCAAATCCTCCTTTTTCTGTAGTTTCCTTTTAATATCAGGGGCGGCACGGCTGGTAAAGATACACTTTATAATTGCCTTGGTGGCCGGATCATCGGGATTGGCATTAGTAGTTTGCCTGATGGTATCCCGAATACGCTGCAGAAAAGCAACCGGACATTCTTTTGGGTCCTGTACTTGCCCAATTGTTATGGCGGACAGCCAAGTGTCGGAGACCATGTAAAAGCAATTCTTTATACGTATTGAGGTGGGTCTGATCCTGAGGCTCATTAGGATTCCACCAGGGGTCTGCTATAGGGACCTGGTCTGCAGCAGCAGGGACGTGTGCTGCTTTTCCCTCATGTCTACGCTGTGCCTCCTCCCGTGCCTTTGACACGACCTGATTACACTCCACCTCAGACAGCAGGGTCCGCATGAGGACATTACAATCATCCCAGTCAGGCTTATGGCTAGCCAGGCACCCCTCAAAGACCGAGATAAACTTGCTTGGGTTCGTGGAGAATTCCCCTGCCTGTGCCTTAAAGTCTGCTAGGTCCACTGGGTTAAAAGGCACATGCGTATAGATCTGCATAGTAGTGGCTGGGCGATTGTTTGCTTCAGGACGGGCTATCTGAGTCTCAGTAATCAATGGATAGAATCCCACTGAGGGGGCAATCTCTGGGACCTGTGGCACCTTGTCTTTATATGGTGGGGGTGTTGGAGCCGAAGGGGACACCGGCTCTGCCATCACAACCGGGGAGGAGTTCGAGGGACTAACAATAGCCACTGCCGATCCTGTCGAGGTTAAATTACACCCCTGCAAAAGATCTGACCTATATCCTAGCAACATAAACAACTGTACATACATATGTTCATTCCATTGACCTGTTCGCTGACAAAACAGAAGTAATTGAAGGATCGTATTATAATTAAGTGATCCTTCCGGTTGCCACCTTTCCTGGTCCTCTAGTTGGTACTGAGGCCAGTCTATAGTACAGAACCTTTTCAGTTTACTTTTAGTCAATGGATCCGATTCAAACACTTTCCAGTTCACCAGAATGCATTCTAAGGGCATACACCTTGCCCTGCCGGTAGTACTCTGTCCCTGCCCCATACTCTAGGGAGACACTGGGCATCCCCAGGTCAAAACAGGTAAAGTCCCCACTGGACTGTTCCTACCTTATCCAAGGGTCCGATTTCACACCGTTGCCCGCAGCCGCTTCTCCACTGTACGAGCGCATTGTGCCCTCCGGGGTCGACCAAACTGCGTCTCCGCCGAGGCCCCCGATGAAGTCACCGGTGCGCGCTGGGCGTCAGTCATCGCCGCAATCCGTTGACTTCTGAGAGGGGTCCAGGCAAGGCTAAATTTCAGCCTCGAGCCCACCCAGGGACGCCAAGACTGTTGCCGGCACAGAGTGCCCGAGGAAAGCAACAGCGGGGTTTGTTGCCCAGTGTGCTTCGCGCCAATGAACACACCAGGGTGGAGAAGCAATCAAAGTTTATTTGAGATCTCAAAGCGGTGCAAGGAGACTGGCACATCTCAAATGAGGCACACCATCATAAGCAGCTTTTCTCTTTTTATACATTTTACAGCTAAGCTTTTTCCTTCTCCCCCCCACTTCCCCCTATAATAGTTTACATTAAGCAAGTAGCAAGCAATTACATTTAAGCAATTAAATCATCTTGGCGGCTATAAGTCCAGCTTGCTAGTAACTTCTCCTTGAATTATTATCTTGTCCCTTTCCTTTGATTTGTTATTTTGCCTTTCAGCCAGAAGTATGCAGGCCTCATTATTACCGCTTAGCACCAGTATGAGCGGTGCTGCACCTGATAACTGGCTGTTACACATTCTAATTTCTGCATCTGGCTTTTGAGGTTGATTAGAGTTTAAACATGGAAGGACTTTGGTTCGTTTAGGCCTAGTGCAGGAAGGCTTCATCGACACTCGTGGTCTTCCACCCTCCCGAGTTACCTATGGTTATGCCTAATGACACCAACACACTAAACAAGCTGCTAAAAGTGGAAATCAGTTATCTGTTTTGGGGATACTAAGCTAATGAGGCAGCTGCTAGGTGTCTGTAAATGTGAGTCTGTTTCCTGTTTGTACTAGTTGTAAATATAGCTCATCTTTCAAGCACCAGTTCTTAATATTGCCAATAATAATGAAACACCACTAAAACTGCATTTATAACATTTTTATTTTTACAGTAGATGTCTGAAAGAAGACAGGTACAGATGATTTAAAGTGATTTAAATAGAACAGCTCATGCGCCTCTGGCCATAGAGCACAAAAAATGTAAAATACAGCATCAGTTCTTTAGCCCAAATAATATGGTCCACATGTTCACTTTCAGGTTTCAATAGTAGGGAGATGAAATCAATGCCCATTTGAGAAGAAAGGAAGTTAATTTGGGTATAAAATAAGCAACAACAGCTACAGCAGCTGCACTGAGCTAGTGAAATAAATGAAAATGAAAAGGGGGGGAGGGGAAGGAGGCGGAGAACACAAAACGGAGAAACATCGGCATTATCGTTGCAATCGTTGGAAGCCAAAGAAAATATGAACACAACAAAAAAAACCATCTGTACCAATATTTTACTTAACCTTTCACCAGGTATGGTTAATGACTTATAACTATTATCTGTAATCTGGATCCAGTAATTACAATTTGTTTTTCCTTCAGGGCCTCCATAACATTTTACTGCAACTATTGTTTGCATTTTTTTGCTTAAGAGCCATTGGCACTCTTCCTTTCCCAAGATTTGTTATGTCTATTTAAGCCACTATGTCAGGCGTAGTTGCTTTGAGTTAGACATCTCAATAAATGGCCTGTGTTTCTGAAATGCTGAGCACCGCTGGACTCTCACATTAGAAGCTTTAGAGTAGTAGCTCTTCCCTGCGGAGTTAATTCAGGTGTTTGGCACCTGGGTTAGCCTAATCCGGGTGTGAGCATTCACACTGCAAAGCCATACTTGTGTTAATGTGTCTACCTGGTCTTGCTTGCAGGTGTGTCAGTTGGCCTTTGGGGGCGGGAGGAGGGGAGTATAAAATGGTCACGTACCTGCATTGTAACTGTTGTTCTTTAAGCTGGAGGTGCAGGTGTGTGTGTATGTGTGTGCCTGAGCCAGAAACAGTTTCTGCTGCAGTACCCGTCAGGGCAGTGCACACAGTGTGCATCGCCTTGTGGCCCCTCCCAAAGGTCTATAAGGGTAGCACTACCCTGCTTCTGCCCCCTCCCATCCTCAACCTCTGGTCCTTCACACCAAAGTGGCCTACAACACCAATGCAGATATGGAGGGTGGGTTATTCTTAACGTGTGGATGCAGACACCAGTTAAGTAACTGTTCCTTCTTCTTCGAATGGCTGCAGATGTATATTGCATTCAGGTGAGTCACAAGCAGCATTGTAGGCAATGGGACTTGGAGGCTATTTAAACAGTGACTGAAATATGACCTTGACAAAGTTTGCATCCTTCCCTTGAAGCTGTTCCATTCACTCAGCATTATGCCACTGCATTATGGAGGACTAAGTAGCAGCCCTGCAAATGTACAGGATAGGTAAGCTATATACATTGCTTGAGCGATCTTCAAGGGTGCAGAAAGACATGGCAGAGGAGGTGTATTGGCCAAACCATAAGCAGTGGTAATACAGGATATCACCCATCTGGAGCAGTGGTTCTCAATCTGTGGGCTGCTTGCAGCCCAATCAGAACACAGCAGCGGCCCATGTAACATCCTCAGGACCATACAGGTAGTATATGTGTTGCATGGATGTGCCCACATAACACAGAGAGCTGCATATGCAACCCACAATGGTAAATGATTGAGAATCAATGATCTAGAGCCTGCCTGGCCCTTCAGCCTACCCACGTAAAAGTCAAGGAGGCTGGCTAAATGACTTAACATGGACGGGCAATGCCCTTCTTACATCCAAGGTAGGTAAACACTCTTCTTGCTGACAAGCCTGCACTTTCAGAAAGAACATGGCTGGGGATATTGTCTGCTTGAAGTGGAAGCCTGACACCATTTATTTAAAAACTTTGGGTGAGGCCCCAAAGCTATCTTGTCCTTAAAAAACCCCAAGATGTGATGGCAATAGGAAAGGTCTTCATCTGAGAAAATATATCACCAGGAGCAAGTAGGCAAAAAGTTCAACTGGATGGCCCATGAAAGCAGCTAACACTATTAAGCTCCCAAAGTGGAACTGATGTTTTTGCAGGTGGATACAGGTGCGTAGATCCCTTGAGAAACACTGTTCTGTCTTGAACAAGGGGGTGAATGGCAGAAATGGATGCCAGGTGACCCTTCAAGGAACTTAAGAACAAGCCAGACGATTTCAGACACTGGACCTGTTCCAAAACGTCCTTGCTACTCGCTCTCATAGGCTGAGTCCCTTGAACAAAGTAAAAAAATGTTTCCACTTAAGCTAAAGGTGGCCCTAGTTGATTAGCATAGGCTGTTGGGGGTCTGGCTGTAGGACCGACTCATGATGCTGTGAGCAGAGCTGCACGAGGTTGTAGAAATTCCACTGAGAGGCTACAAAGTTCTGAATAGCTTTGACCAAGCCCAGGTAATTAGAATCATCTTGGTGTGATCCTGCTTACTTTGAAGATGAGTTGCAGGATCAATGAAATTAGGGGAAAGGTATACAGTAGGCCTTATTGCCATTTCAATAGAAAGGCATTGGTCAATCAGCATTGAAGCCACTTGCAGAGCAAAACTGAGACCAACAGTTCTTGTTATCTTTTGTAGCAAACTGATGCGATGCCCCCCACGCCAATTTTTCCATCTTTTTTTTTTTAAAAGTAATCTAATCTAGCATCTAACACCATATAGGAAGGTAAAAATCCCTTTCCTACACCTGGTCAGGACTCCTCTACATATCCATTCATGGATTTCATTAGGCCTGTTTGCCACAGCATAATCCTGGGTGCGCCCATTATTGCTTGTCTAGTATGACCCCCTAGATCCAGTCATCACTTTCCACGATAGTCTCTGCCCCCACCATCCATAGGTATGGTCTGCATTACATATTCCTAAACTTTGCATTTGGCTTTTTTTAAAAAAACAACATTGGTTGAATGTGCCTAGCTTACCCCATGCCCTAGATGGCTCTGTCTGCATGCCCTCTCCTCATCATTACTTACATGTCTTTGTGTCATCCAGAACACATACCATTAGGGCTTGATTTTGCCCCAGTTGAAGTCAATGGCAAAGCACCCATTAAGAGTGGAGGATGAAACCCTTAATCTCTGCTTCAGTTTCACCAGCTATATAAAGGTGACAATACAGTAACGAAATAGTATCTACCTCCCAGGGGTTGTGTGAGGCATATACTGTGCCCCCAAAGATGTGAAGTGCTATGGCCACCCTTCATTTTATTAAAAATTAAATTGGCTCTTTGAACAGCATAATTGCTGGTCATAATTATGTACTTCTTGCATCTGAAGAAGTGAGGTTCTTACCCATGAAAGCTTATGCTCCCAATACCTTTGTTAGTCTTAAAGGTGCCACAGGACCCTCTGTTGCTTTTTACAGATTCAGACTAATACGGCTACCCCTCTGATACTTGTCCCAATCAGGTACCTGATTTACCCACAGGTGGTGGACAAAAACAGTATCCCTGACGCAATTGCTGGTTTTGAGAATAGAGTTCCAAGCTGTGCTGGGGCCACTGATGGGACTCATGTGCCCACAGTTTGCCCTCTTCAAAGAGGACATAACTACAAAGGGCCCTACTCCATTGTTATGCAGGCCCTTGTGGAACACAGAGGTTCATTTATGGATGCCAATGTGGCCTGTACTGAAAAAGTTCATAATGCCTGGGTTTTCTGCCAGTTGGGAGGCTACCTTCATGGACAGGCTGGGACACTGTTCCTACCAAATAATGTTGTCATAAATAGAGTTACTGCCCCCACTGTTATTCTAGGGAAACCTGCCTACCCCATTTTGCCTTGCCCTGGCAAAAGAAGGTTTAATGATACTCTAAGCAGACATTGAATGGTGGCTGAATGTGTTTGTAAACAGTGCCGTCATGATTTCAATCAGCCAGAACTCTTATTTGACCAAAACCATAAAACAAGGCAAAAGAGAGCGGACACTGGATTAAACTAGAGCTGCTCTTCGCTTCTTGACCCCTAGTCAATCCCCCAACATTACTCTCTTTTCTTCTCCCCCTAAAATAAACCTTTGTGAAACAAGTAGTGGAGGCCATCTTCTTGCTGCAAAATGATACTTGTTATAGAAATAATGGGGAAGCCCACACCAAACAGAAAAAATTCACTCTCCTCTTCTGCTTCTATATAGATTTTGGCCAAATGAGTCATGAAACGATGGTGCCTTGGTAGTCAGATGGTATACAGTTTCAGTAACAGACCTTGTATGGTGTTCAGCAACAGTGCATAAACCTTTACTCCAATTAACATTTTTAGGTTAATCTAAAACCAGAAGAGTGTGTGGGGGAAAACTTGTTTTAAGTGTCTGATAGGATTCCTGCTTATTGTGTGTTATCAGTCCTATCGACATCAGTGAAAATTCTCATGTAAGTGAGCAACATTTGGGCCCACCACTATATTTTTAAAAATTATCACTATATGCCATCAGTAGGTGCAGACTTATCTCCCTTTAATTTGTATTTTATTATTGCAAGCTAGTACAAAGCGGAACACCTTCAGTAAATTACAGCATAATTCTGGATGAAAATGAACCAGTTATGCTTTAGTCCATAGGCAGTTACAGTCAGTACATTTTATTCAATGCTATAATATTCTCAATTGTAATTCAACTTTATATAAAAACAAAAGTATAAATGAATACATGGCTACTGTAATTAACTCATCTTACTATAATTTTCAGTTGAAAGGCTTTTGAAAGTTTCAAGACACTTTTTTAAAACAAAGATCCAGATCCCCAACTTGTGTAAGCTGTTGAAACCCAACTGAAGTCAGTGTAGCTATGGCATTTTACACTAGCTAAGGGTCTGGCCCATTAGTTCCTTCACTTGCAGCACCAGTGCTAACGGTTTGCCTCAGAGTTGAGCTAGCAGTGGTTAGAGAGAGATCAGTGCTATATTATAATGACTGAAAAAGAGATGATGTCCTTTCTCTGAAAAAGAAATCTGGATTCCCACGGAATGGAGGAACCAGTCTGACACAATGGTGGTTCCCAGCTGACAGCCAGAATAATATTGTAGATCTTAGAGAAGCATCTTGACTTACAAAAAAAACTGACCACACTGTTGCCATTGCACATATGAATTTTTAATCCTAGATTCATTTTCTCTTTCATAAGACAGATTTTTTTCTTTTAAAAAGAACCTTAGCATTAAAGAATTTACAGAAATCTTTAATCCTTAGAACACTGATATTCTCCAACCAGCCAAATGAAAGCTCAGCAGAAAGTCCATATCCAGATGCTTCAAAGGGTTAAATTGCATAATTTTTTGAACAACCTCAGCTGAGCATTTTCTTATTCTTTTCTTTTTTTAAATGAAACTTTATCTTTGGTTTCTTGTATTTTCTCTGTTAGTCTATCCTTTGTTTCCTCCATCTTCTCTGTTAGTCTATCCTTTGTTTCCTCCATCTTCTCGGTTAGTCTATCCTTTGTTTCCTCCATCTTCCCTGAGAGACGCTCTTTTGTTTCTTCCATTCTATCCTGCAGGTATTCCTTTACCGGAGGGGGTGTGGACATGTAGCCATGCTTACGAAGATACTTGACAGTAATGGATGTTCCTCCTAAAGTTACAGTGTATCTGGCAGGAGTTGCTATCTTAAAGGAAACCAAAAAAGTATCAAAATTATGTGTAAATGGGCTATGATAGTCTTTAGAAAATCTCTCCATTTTTGTAAAAAGCTTATATTGGCCAACTCCAACTTTTAAAAAAAGGAGCTCCAAGTTATAAGGAAATAAATTAATCTATTCTGAAGTGAATTCTTCAGAAAAGCTCTCTCTCTCTTTCACACATACACACACTTTCATTTGAAGTATCCCGAGTATTACAGGTTTGAAGAGAGATGCCAACTAGGCATAACTTCATGCACCCCTGAGATGTATCACTTGTGGGATGAAATGCAGTAGCTGTTTATCACAACAAATTTGCCCCTAAACTAACTTTTTTTTAAATGCAAAGTGCCACAGGATCTTTGCTGACCACAAGTGATCAGGAATTCCATTTTCCATCTCCTCCAAAACCACAGTGCCTCTTTACTACATACCAATATGCACCATGGCATAAGCATTTTGCCTGAATTACATATACTAAAGAACCAATACTACTTCCTCAGTTAGGACTTAAAGGTCTCCCATGCAGGTAACAAGGTGATCTTGTCCTCGTGCATAAAACCAGAAGGTTTGTAGGTTCATTTCTTAAATAGTATGTACTAGTGTAATACATTATTTTGATCATGCAGATCGAGAAAAGTGTGACTTTTTTATTGGGGGGGGGGAGGAAGTGACAACTGAAAGAATGAGAAGTTTAAAAACTATATACATTAAAGAAATGCAGACTGGATTTGTGCAGTGGCTAAGGGAGTATCCACATTAGGGAAAAAAAGGTGGCCATTTTACCATGTGTTAGCGAACACGCAGTAAAATCCTGCTGTGGACAAGTAGTTCTCACTAACCTCTCGATCAGCTAACGTGTGAAAAGCACAAATGGCCTTGTCCACAGCAGGATTTTACCACATTAATACCCTTTTTCCTAGTCTACATCTACACTACAGACCTTACAGCGGCACAGCTGTACCACTGCAGATACACCACTGTAAGGTCTCCCATGTAGCCACTCTCCCACTGGCATAATTAAACCACCCCTAACAAGCGGCAGTAGCTATGTTGATGGAAGAGCATCTCCAGCCGACATAGCACTGCTTTGTTGGTGAAACTTCCGTCGGTCAAAGGTGTGTTTTTTCACACCTCGGACAGAAAAGTTTTACTGACAAAAGTGAAAGTGTAGACAAAGCTTGAGTGAAAACAAGGTCTAAATGAACCCTCTGGATAGTGCTGTCTAATCTCTCATCCTTTATTGCTCCTTTTCTTCTCTTACCCAAATCTTTATTCCCAGCTCTGATCTCCATATAATGACAAATCATCATGAAATAAAAGTGGGAGGACAAATACTAATTCCTAATTCAGCGAGGGCTGAAGGTTTGGCAGCTCTTTAGCTACTTATAAATACTCTCTGCATCTGTCTCTTACTTTAAAATAATCTCACTTTGCTTAATTGCTCCTTGTTGGAAAATACTAAACAATGCTATAAGACTTGAAGGCTAGTCACTTTTACTACAGGCTAGACACTGGCATGGAATAAGACAGATAAGCCCAAACAGAAAACCTAAGAAGTCATAATTTGTCTTGTTATTGACAGTCACTGCACCCAGTAACAAAAGAGCAAGTTCTTAAAAATATTTTAAATACTATTTAAACAAAACAAAAATAAAAGGAAGCAAATGGTAAGCAGCCACCAGGATGATTTGATAACCCAGCATGCAAAGTAACACTGAAAGAATCTGTTTCATTACAAGAAAACACCAAAAACCAGAAATGTAAAAGGTGATGTAAGATTAAATGCCAATTTATTTTTCATAAAGTTTACGACAGCAAAGATACGTTAGTATTGAACTTAAAATGTATTTTCTACTGTTTTCTAGCAACAAAGCAGATTCAGTCCTAGGCTGCATCAAACCAGGCCCCTGATTATGTAGAATTAAAAAGGGACTCCTGCTTACTGAATAGAATTATCAAAACAGTGGCAACTGTTTATAAAAATTGTTTAGAAAATTCATTTAATACTTATACATTCTATATTATTTTCTGGGATTCTAGGACACCTAACCTCTGCTAATGGTTAAATGAAACCCTCTTGTTAAAAAGGGTATTTACTTTACAGGGAAATGTTATCCCAATATCCAAACTGAAGAATACTGGGAGAACTTGGCAGTTACCCCACAACGTGAGCATCTACAGAGGAGGCAGGAAATGTAAAGAAAAGGGATAAAGTTGGTCAAATTAATATTCTTTTCCAAAAAGCAAAGACCCTGAGAAAAAGATTACTAGCACACAATTTTAGATTATTAATTCTTTGGGCGCAGGAATTATTTTTAAAATATGTCTGCACAAGTGACTAGCAAAATGGGGCCTGGATGTGGTTGGCCTCAAGACACCACCTGATGTTAAACAATAAGTCACTCGGAGTAAGTACAGGGCCAGATTTTCAGAAGAAAATAGAGCCAGCAGCTCTCACTGTTTTGGGAATGTCATCTGCATTTAGGAACCTAGATAGGAGATGGGTATTTCTGAAAATGTGGCCCTTAAATTTACATCAGGCTTGATCCTACTTTCCTCTATTTCAATCGGAGCAGGATTGGACTTCAAGCAAGAAATGTACATATACTTGGCATGGCCAAATCTCCTGAAAATAGTACACATATGCACTATATACCAATCCAAGAATAGGTTGTGTTTATTATAAAATCTTTATATTTTAAATGCATACATTCATTGACTACCTATAGGCATCAATATACTAAACTGTTTAAACTGGCAAGTGTCTGTGCCTTTACTTCATCATCCCTTTACTTAGGACAAAAGTTAGCTACATAACTAGTAAAATGCATTAAAACAATCAGATATGTGCACAACAAAAGGACAATGTATTGTAAATAAAGATGTTAATACTTAGCTCTTGTACAATGCTTTACATGTTCAAAGCACCGTACAAACAAATTATGCAGATCTAAACCCAGAAAAAAATAACCAAAAATCTGATCTTTAAGTACTGTATTAGGACAATTGGACAATGAAATCCCAACTAAGTCAGTAATGAAAGCATAAGTACTAAACTAAAAAATTCAATAGGAAAAAAAAATTGCACTGTCACCTGAAGAACTCAAAGCATTTAAACTGTCACTCTCTAGCTCTGAGAGTTACGTATGGGGAAAACAGAGGTATTACACAGGATTGTCACCACTTCTATGGCATGCCAAACAGCCATTCAACAAAACAAAACAGTTTAGGAATATTTTATAGTGATGCAAAGGTCTTAAAAGCACTCTGACCCTTTTAACTTGAGTAATGTGAATATTTAGGTTTAAAACATTCATTTAAAAATGTCTAAACTATTAAGAGGGAGAACAGGGCCAATTCTTTCTGATCTAAGAGAATTGTTTAGATCACTGGGCAATGTCAGAACCAATTAACTATAATGGTACCTACCTTATACATTGCATATGCAGTTAGCGCATATCCACTCTGAGAGTTTTTCAGAATGCTTACAATGCTTTCTGGAACCCCAATGAACTCTAGGAAAGGAACGACATTCACTCCTCTATCAAAGAAAAAGAGTTATACATAAAAACAGGATTACGTTTGAGAGGATCCTTAAAACATTCAGCACAGTATTTCTTACTTTAAGCAACATACTTGTTTTTAAACACATTTTCTGGTATGTTTGTATTACATGTAAACAAACAAGATTTTTACATTATTTTAGGAAATGAAAGTAATAAATTGTACCTGATGGTTTGAGCTACTACTTAATCAAACTGTGTCTGTCCCTATTTAGTATATTTGGAGGTAAGTAGATACACTGGTGCAAAGAAAGTCATATTGATCTAAACTGTGAAGACTCAGTTCATGTGAGAACTGAGGACCAGCTTCACTCTAAGGGCTGGTCTTCACTGCAGCAGGGATCAATTTAGCAGGTCTAGTGAAGACCCGCTAAATTGATAGCGGAGCGCTCTCTGGTCGACCCGGGTACTCCAGATGTCCGGTAAGAGTAAGGGAAGTCAATCAGAAAGCATCTCCCATCGATGCAATGCAGTGAAGACACACTGGGGTAAGTCGACCTAAGCTACGTTGACTCCAACTATGTTATTCACATAGCTGGAGTAGCGTAATTTAGGTCGACTTACCACCATAGCGAAGACAAGCCCTAAGAGATGGAGACAGAGAACACAATATACTTGTTTGTTTTAAGATTAATTTGCAGCCTACCCTCATAATGAGGTATCCAGGTTCCAGTCCCTCACATTTCCCCTCAAGATGCATTAAACCAGTGGTGGGCAACCTGTGGTCTGCATGCAGCTCATCAGGGTAATCTGATTGCAGGCCACGAGACATTTTGCTGATGTTGACCATCCTCAGGCATGGCTTCCCAGTGGCTGCAGTTCACTGTTCCCGGCCAATGGGAGTATATGCAATTAGTTATACAAGAAATGGATTCTCCGATATTTAGAAATATTGTTCTAACATTTAGTTTTGCCAGTGTCACTGAAAGCCCTAAGATTACCTGTACAGGGTGCCCTATAAGTAGTATGCTATCATAGTCAACGTAATTTTCAACTTCTCTAAACTATTTTAGTGTTTTAGTCCTTATTCTGTGCATTATCAGTATCAGCAGGAATAAATACAGTATTGGAAATAGTGTGTTACCGAACTGTTGCTCTAGAAAAGAAAGTGCCCTTTTATAGCGTTAAACATTAAAATGTTAACTACTAAGTATTAGAAGACTCAGATTAGAAAACTGCGATGGGCCTAAATATGCTAACACTGCCCCTTTAAAATTTGTTGATAAATAATTTCAGACTTGAATAATTTAGCCTTATATAACTATTATTCATGATCCAACTTACTTTTCGCCTCAAGACGGTGCTGCTTTTCTAGTATGATATATTGAGGCTCTGCTTCTCACTAGTTCCTAATTAAATGTTTTCATTTGTGTCCATTTGTCAAAAGTGTGTTTTAACTGCTAACTAAAGACTCAGACAAACTAGCTAAACTTTACTCAGTCTAAAATGTCTGGATGTGAGCATCAACCTTAGATCCATCCAAAGCAAAATGTTTTAATAGCTTGGGATCTTTATTACTCTGAGATGGGCTAAATTTAGAATGACATTTGGATCTATAGCGCCTAGAAAGGGCAATTATGCCAGCTGGTTAGAGTAACTAAAACAAACACTTGTGTCATAATGCATTCTGATGTCAAAGGCCCATCCTTCCAGCCATAAACTATCATTGTTTCATGTCTTCTATTATTAAATATGCAACATGCACAGTCCAGAGATAAACATTTACTCCAATTCAACAAAAGTCACAGATTAATAAAACCTCCCTCTAATCTAAACTGATCTTGTAGCTGACATGAATATTGCTTATTCTAATCAAGGTGAGTTTCCAAAACAGAAACACACTGTTTTAAGTCTACAGCAATTTCACATGAGATCTAGCGAGGCTAGACGAGAGTAGACGTGGTGGAGCGTTGATACATTAGTTTTATTACCAGATGTACAAATACTAACAAGAAAAAAAAGAGAAAGCAGGATGATTGATGGTATCCAGAGTTCATATTCAAACAAGTGTGTATGTCTGGCAGCCTATCCAAATGATGTTCAGACCCGAAATGGCATGGGCATTGCAAATAAGGACTTGAGTATATTAGTAAGTGCTGCGCACTCCATGCACACCTGACACTCCCAGCGCTTTTGTGAGGTCCAAAAAAAGACAAGGATTAGTTTAAATAAAACCCCAGAAACAAAGCATCACAATACAATACATTTTCATCCACCACACTGTTTTGGAGAAGCATGGGGCGAGAGATGACAACTAATCTCAGTGATCAAACTAGTTTTTTGGGAGGAATAGGAGCAAATGACACATTTTCTTCAGAGAGTTTCTACTAATGGGCCTAACCTAGACCACTAAATTGGAAGTTTTGGTTCCCAGTACCTTCTAGAGGATTAAAGATAAAGATAGTAGAAGAACAAGGAATTCTTCAAAGGCTTTGTGTCCCTCTCACAAAAACCTTCTGAACTCAAAGACGGGGGGTGGGAGGGAACTACAGTAACTCCTCGCTTAACGTTGTAGTTATGCTCCTGAAAATGCAACTTTTAGCGAAACAGTGTTAAGCGAACCCAATTTCCCCATAAGAATTAATGTAAATATGGGGGGTTAGGTTCCCAGGGAAATTTTCACCACCAGACAAAAAAAGATATCTATATTTCCCCCCCCCCCCACTATACATTTTAAACAAACAATTTAATACTGTACACAGCCATGATGATTGTGAAGCTTGGTTGAGTTGGTGAAGTCAGAGGGTGGGATATTTCCCAGGGAATGCCTTGGTGCTAAATGATGAACTAGCTTTTGGCTGAGTCTTCAAGGATTAACCCATTGTTAATTTAGCCTCAGACTCTACAAGGCAGCACGAATGGAGGGAGGTGAGACAGCATGGCAGACAGAGACACAAACCCTGTGTGAGAGAGAGAGAGAGAGATGCGCATTGCCCCTTTAAGTACGCTGACCGCACTCAAAGTAAACTGCCTTGTTAAGTAGATTAGCAAGTTGAGACAGCAGCTGCTCCCAAGGAAGCTCCCTCGTTCTGAACCTTGTCCAGTCGTCACCACCCCCATGGAGATGGGGTAAGTGGGGTGCAGGAGCAGGGGGGAGACACCCTGACATTACCCCCCCTCCCCTCCGCACAGCAAGCAGGAGGCTCCCGGAAGCAGCTCCAAGGCAGAGGGCAGACGCAGCACATGGCAGTGGGGAAAGGGATAGCTGAACTGCCAGTAATTGATAGCCTGCTGGGCGACTGTTGCACAGGGAACTTAGGGGAGCTGCTGGTCCACCCTGGTTTCAATCCCCCACCAGCTAGCTCCAAGGGGCTGCTCTTCCTGCAAGCAGCGGACAAAGCAAGCAGCTGCCAAACGACGTTGGAAGGGAGCAGATACCAAAGACAAGAAAACACCTTGCTACCAGCTTTTCTCCTGCCTCTTCCACCTCCTACCCCCTTCAACTTAAAGAAGTGAGAAGGTAGGTACCTGGCACACTCTACGGTTGAGACAGCCTGAAAAGCAAATATGGTATATATATTTTTTACCTACAAACTCTGTATCGTTCAAATTTCACCCCACACAAACATAAATTTAAATTCAAAAGAAGGTTTGGCCTATAGTAGAACGCTCTCCTTAGTTTCTTCTACCACATAGGGGAGGAAAACCAGAAGGGCGAGGGGTCAGGCCTACAGCGGATTTCCCTTTACTATTGTTTCAGAGAGGGGAGAACAAGCCACCATCTTTGCCACACAGCAGAGACTGGAAACAGATGCCATTGTAAGGTAATGCGTACCATAGGTGCCAATTCAGTGGGTGCTCCAGGGCTGGTGCTCCCCTCCCGCCCCCACGCCTCCCACCCGCTGGGTGTCCCGCTGATCAACTCCTCCCCCTCCCTCCCAGTGCCTCCCGCCCGACACAATCAGCTGTTTCATGGCGGGCAGGAGGTGCTGGGAGGAAGGAGGAGGAGCGGGGATGGGGAACTCTCAGAGGAGGGGGCGGAACTGAGCGGGAAGAGGCAGGGTGGGGGTGGGGACTTGGGAGAAGGGGTGGGGCAGGGGGAGGAGGACCTGGGGTGGATGAGCACCCCCTGGGCCCGCAGGAAGCCGGCACCTATGATGTATGCATTGTTTTGTTTTATTTTGGTGACAATTACATTCCTTCCAAAGGAAGATAAAGTATTTGGTATAGACAGACTGTAGGAAGTTAAATAGTACATAAACAACACATTGATATGAGGTCTATTCCCTTTCATTAACAATCTTGGGCTTTAGTAAGACATAGAAACTCCTTTTGCTGATGGAGTAAGTTGGGTAATTTGTGACACGTAATAAGATCTACATTGCAGATGTTCTTGTATATATTTGTCTCAGATTAATAGCAATAATGACCTTGTTACAAATCAGTAACTTACTTCATGGCTGCATAGTAGAAGGATCCAAACCATACACTGGAAGTCAACAGATGCAGTGGAATCATAACTTTTCCATACTGTTTAAAAGTTCTCTTGAACCTCTGAAAGAGACTAATGGATTTGTCTTGTAATGGATCAGGCTCTAAAGAACTTGATTCTACAGGCGTCTCCTGGGGTATATCACTAGCTGGTTTCAAAGGGTTTTCTTCCTTTTGTTCTTTGTGGTGAGTGCCTTCTGGTTGGGATGAAAATACACCCAATGACTTTCCTTCCTTTGAGAGACAGAGTGCAGCAGATGCATGGAGACACTGTTTTTCAGGGCCCAATGCCAAAACCACTTTGCATCCAGTCTGAGGCAAGACTGGTTTCCCTTTTAAGTGTTGAAGGAAACCAGTGCGATGTGGTACCAAACATGTCCGATGTGCCAGCTGAAATACAGTCTGTATTAAATTCCTTTGCATTTTGATGACTGATGAGAGCTGGTTATAGTTCCTAGGGAAAGCAAACAAGAAAAAAAGTTGATTTTTCTAAATAAGAATGGCCATAATAATTCTATTTCAAAAGATTAATTTGCAACTTCTTCAATGTGACTTTAAAATCTGAGGACACTTCCACGGATTAGAAGAATAAAAACGTATCATACTAAACCAGTTAGCAACTAAAGCTACACAAGAAACTGAAAAGTTTTGCAGCTATTTCCTAGTGGCACCCAAATCATCTTAATGCTCATGTATTTAATATTCTGAAAAGTGTGCTGTTAAATTATCTTCACAATTTATTTTCCTCACACTGAAAATGCTTATTCTACTGCTTTATATGTAACTCTTTTACTATATGTACTCTTTATATGTAACGCTGATACTTTTAGCCAACAAAAATATATTACAATCTCACTAATTTGCTCTAATGACTGCATGATGCTCTTTGTTAGAATGAGGAAAACAAAACTATAGCGATACTGGAACAAAGAATGTACTGATAATAGAGTTTAGTTTTAATGATTTACATTACTTTGTACTAAAATAGTAAAAATTATTTATTGTTTTTTGTTAAACCAATGACATTTTAGTAATTCCAGACCTAACAATGGAATGCTGCTATTGAATCTGTGCTGAGAAGTGGTGTGTGAATGAAGATTAACATGAGGAAGAATTAGTAATTACACTGTAATTCAGAATTTCTCACTCAAAAAGTATAATGCAATGAACATTTTTTGAACTATATATAACCCAAATGAACTTTTTGTTTTAAATGTCTGGTATTTCTGAAAGTTCAATAGGACCAGCTGACAGCTCCCATATACACACACACATGCAAATAATTTCAAAATAGTACACATAGATTGCAATGTCATGTTATTCACAAAAATTGCAAGTTTTAGGCAATAAGTGAAATTTTAACTATTTCTGTTCATTTACATAACAATAGCATGTTATAGCCCAGCTGAATGGGGACCTCTACCTTAATTTTACTTATGTTAATGCTGGTTAAGTCAGTTGCTACTCCACTTACCTTTCAAACCTTCATACTTTTCAAATCTGCCTTTGATAGCGTTTAGAATTTTAAATCCCATGAACAGTCTAAATCAACATTAGAAAACCAGTGGCATTTAATTGTACATCGCTGGTCTCCCTTTAGATTTGGCTATTTTATTTTATATTATATATAAAAACAGCAGCTTTGGCTGTATTCTCTATTTGGTAATTGAAGTGCAAAGTTAACTTTTTTTAGATTGCTCAGAAAGACTTCATGATGTAAATGGAAGTCTTGGGAGCACACAAAAAATTAGGCGTGTGCTTTTTGCTACTTTATGGGTGTATAATATATTTAAAGACTTAGAAGGTTCTTGACCCTAGAAATACAATTCTTGTATACATTGAAGACTCTGATGAATAGAGAAGTAGGGAAACAGATGACATTACAAGACTGCAATTTAAGAGGGGAAAGGATTTTTGGTCAGTCTGAAGGTTATCTACACAGGAACGGTTTACCCGGTGGACACACGTATTCTGGTAAAAGAATACCTTTTTTTTCAGTAGGGTTTAAAGTTTATCCCAAGCGGCATAAGCTAAACTAAAACAAAAGGCACTAGTATTGGAATACTGTCTACGCATTTTCTCAACCTTTGCAGTATACACAGGTATAACTAAACCAACAGAGTAAGTCCACACTGCTTTGTCTAAAGAAGCTGTGACTTCCCTGTGTGAATCATAGCATCCACAAAACACTGTGCTTTTTCTTAAGAAGTGCATAGCATTCTGGGCAGGTATCCCAAGAACGTTCTGCTGCTGCTAATATCAAATCATTATAAGTTGTTTCTCCTGGTGGATTATGGGATACCTTCTGAAATTCTGGGCCCTGGGGTCAAACTTCTATGATTCCTTCCATAATATTCCAAAACCAATACCATTTTCAAAACTGTTGGTTTCAAACAAATTTTGTAAACTGCTCTCAGGCGGCATGGAGGAAGCACTGCTGAGCAGAGTGATCTTGACCATCCCGCATACAAACAGGATGCTCCCGATGTACTGGCCACCACTCAGGTCGGTGGCAGAACAGACAGACCACCACCACAATACTGTACAGAAACAGCTATTGGAGAAGGACGATGACAAATTGAGCAGTTATTTCTACATGATATTTTCTTAGGCTGGTGTCACAGAGTAGAGTGCCATTTCTGGGCTCAGCCAATGATCACTAACTGATAGGACAGAACGTTGCTGCAGATCTAGGATGTTTGGCTGCAGAACTTTATGATACGGAAGGCTGCTCTCTTGGAAAACTGTGCAAAGCTCGTCCTGGAGTTACATTGGTAAAATACCAACGAGGCCCACTCAGTGTGCAGAATCATGTGGTCATTGCCATCTGGAAGCTTGCAATGCACAGCTGCTACCAGTCAGTAATTAACCAGTCTGGTTGGCAGATCAACTTTCAGGGTTGTTGGTCATAGAGGTACACATTGTTGGCTGCGAGGGTGTTGCTGTCCTGGGTCATTAAGCTTGGCAATGCACAGGAGGTTACTGATGGCTTTTGAATCTTTGGGGATCCCATATAGAGGCCATTGAGGGACCCATGCGTCCCTGATGCCAGGATATGTAGACACTCACCTCTGGTTTAGGCAATGAAAAATGGAACTTTTGCTCCCAAAACTACTATAAACACGTATGGTGTCAGGGTTCTAGCCAGTTGTCTGGGAGAATCGGTTTACTTTCTGCTTCTCTGGCTTATGAAGCTTTTTGCTAAACACATGGATAGGAAAAAGAACTGTTTAACTATAACCTGAGTAGCTGCAGAATGACTATGGAGCATTTGGAAGACTGAAAGAAAGATTAACATATGTCATGACAAGGCCAGAGGCTTCTGAGAGATATTGGTCTTGTATCATAGATGCTTGCAGTGTTTTTCACATCTGAGAGCAGGGGAGAGAGCCTCATCAATGGGTGGGAAATGAAGAGACTTCTGAAATGTTATGACCAGCTAGAGAGGATGCCTCTATGAGCCAGGGAATCACTGTGCTTGTACTTAGACTGCATGGTATAGGGAAGGAAAACGAAAGTAATGTAATTTAATAAATGAAGTGTATACAATGTAGCAAAGACTTGTGAATTGATTTTATTAGGAATTGATGTTCTCTTGAATGGTCTTTATCCGGGGAAGGGTCACCCTGGTGGGTCCTCCTGGGGATTAAAATGTCTACCATTGGGTCTGACACCTCGGTGAACTCCTCCATGCATGGTTCTGAGCAATCTGCCTTAGAAGTTCAAGGTGGGCTCTGCTGCCGGGAAGTGGGGGGCCCATTGTCTCATCTGGAAACAATGAGCCGCAGCGATGGTACCGTCCATGGTACTAAGTGAAGCCATGGTGCTGGGTCTGTTGTCGGTGCTGGGCGTGGTACCAATAATGGCGCTGGCTGATGCCCGTGAGAAATCCCTGGCCCTAGATGTAGTCCTTCTCCTGGATATGATGGAAAAGGAGCGTACAAAGGCAGACCCCTGGGAGTGGTGGTAAGCCCATGGGGTCCAAAAGGGCCACTAGGTTGGCATCTGAGTCATTGTGGTGGCCATGGTACCGGAGGAAAGTTTTGGGTCATCCCTGCTGACTGGGAGTACCAGCAGCTATTATGTCGGCTTCTCCGGCACACATGAGTCTGTGTCTGATGCGGACTCCAATGAGTCCATGCATAGGGACCATGGTGGAGCCATGCCTGTCGGTGCCAGGGATCGTTGCCGGGGTGACACAGATCGTTGCCGAGTCATAGCCGGCTTGCCCCTGAACTTCACCGGTGGCCTCTGAGGACTCAGGACTGGTGCTGTGACACTGTGGTCGGGGGAGTGCAAGCCTGTCAACGTTATCAGGTCCCGCGCTACCTCATAAGTCTCAGGTGTGGAAGGGAGGTCCAAATCCTCCACGTGGGTCTCCTCCGGTGGCACTGGACTCAACGGTCCCTCCCGGAAGCCCGGAGTGGGTGGTGCCAGTCACTGAGCTGGAGGGGAGGTGCAGTCTCCCTCCCTTGGGTTCACATTCCTGTGCACGGGAATGGGAGTGCCCTCTATCAGTCTTCCTGTGCTGTTTCTTCAGAACAGAAGACTGTGAGCAGTGCTGAGATTGAACCCGTGCCGTGTTCAGCGCTGGGGAACGCCAGTGCCGAGGATCTCTGATGCCAGAGTCCTTCCTCGGCACCTCCTGGACCGCAGCCAGTGCGCTGCGCACTGACTCTCAAGAGCCCGGTGCCATGTCCAGGGGGCTCGACTCAGACTGAGGGTGGAGAGCTGCTTCCAATTAGCAGCAACTGAGTCTAGAATCCCTTTCCTTCTTCGTGCAGGGGTAAAAGCTTCTACAGATCTTACACCTGTCTGCTTGATGGGACTTCCCTAAGCACTTTAGACAAGCTGAGTGCAGGTCGCCCTTCAGCATAGGCTTCTGGCAAACTCCGCACGGCTAGAACTCCTGGGTCCGAGGCATGCCCCAGGCCCAGGAGAGGGATGGAGAAGTGAGGGAGGGAACCTATATGCGCCGCTATGAAGGCGCGACTCCAGGGGGCTCCAGAGCCGACCCGACAGGTGCTGCTAGGGAAAAACCTTCCAGAAAACTGTGCATGCAGCAAATATACACTAATTGGAATCGATATGAGCAAGCACTTGAAGATGAATAAATAAAATGGTGCAGAAATAACCAAAAGGACAGAATGAACTTGTTTGTGCAGATGGGGTCACAAAATAAGAAGGTGGGATTGTAATTGTTCTCCTTGTCTTCGGGAGTAGAATGATGTGGGAACTGTCTATCCTTTGCAGTTGGGGGTGTGAAAAGGGAATCTCAAGTTTGCTGTATTCTCAATAGAATTAATTAGGTTAAGGTGTTGTCTATGTGAGCACAGCGTAACAACGTTCTCCAGCTACCTTATCTGCTTCTGCATCATGTTCGATATCCTTTCCTGCAAGTCTATTTCCCTGTCCAACTGGTCCAAACACTCTCTTGACAGCTCCTCGGCATGTCCCCAGTTGTCCTTTCTCACTTGTTCTTGTCCTGCTGCATAAGTCCTTTAACCACAAGTGGCCAGTTTACCTTGTTAAAATTTTAGATGTTTGAAAATCAGGGTAGTGACTAAATTATGATCTTGTATGCATTTCTGGTTTTTTATTTTGCCACAACCAAACACTTTGGATGACTGTCTTCTAACATTTTTTCCATGGCACAGCCTGGAAGGCAGAGGGAGCATCAAGTTGCAAGGAGAAAGTAGGGAGGGCACATTTTGGTTTAGGAATTATGAGAGTAAGAATTTTGGGGAAAAAAAGATGCTCTTCGTAGTTTAATTTTCCAAATTGGATGCCACCTTGAGTGCGGAGGCTACAGAAAGGCCAAGTAAGCAGAGGACAACCATGTCTGCCCTCTGCTGTAGCACTATCTGCCAGCCATGACAGTGCAAACCCAGTATCCAGAAAACAGGTTTTCAAATCCCACATACAGGCAGAATGGGACAGCTAATTGTAATACAGCACTTTATACTTACTGGATGAGGACGCCTCTTCAGCATTGTCATTCTGTCTCTCTGGCTGGGTCTCGGGTGGTGTCTCCAGATGGATCTCTGGATGGCAGTAAGGCATGCCAAAGAGATTGTGTAGTCCAGGGAAATTTCCTCCTGCATGGGATCCAGAGTTTCCTATGTGGTTTCTGAAGGTATGTCTGCCTCATCGTGGGCCATGGCCAAACTGTCCAACATATATTGGGTTTCTTGAGCAAAAATTCCAGTCCTGCACACATACTGGGAGCAATATGAGAGGTCTTGTTTTTTGTCTTTGACATTTTTGTAGTTCTGTCACAAGACCATGCCTTTGGCAGTGCTGGCACGTGTTCTGGGAGTACTGTTTTTCCCGACTTAACTTGAGACTTAACTTGTTCCTCTCTCTAGAGCAGTGGTTTTCAACCTTTCATTTGCAGACCCCTAAAAAATTTCAAATGGAGGTGCGGACCTCTTTGGAAATCTTACGACAGTCTGTGGAGCCCCAGGAGTCCTCGAACCACTGGTTGAAAACCACTGCTCTAGAGAATAAGGAAGTCCAGGATCTTCTGATGAGACCATGTGAAAGCACTGGACATGGTGGCTGTAATGGACTTGGCATCTGAACTAGAGTTACAAGCAGATGTGCTTGTGTGTATGCCATCATTTAAACCAGGGATGGAGTGAGAGAGAGAGCCTCTCGAGATGACTCCAGAGCAATGGAGAATGTTCAGATAACCAGACAGGCCAATCCAGATGTGAACCAAAGCAGTGTGGGATAGCTGTTAGTGGACTACCTGTAGAAATACTGGTAATTCAAAAGGGGGATGCATCCACATGAACCTTATAGCAGTATATAACTAATTCCAAAATAGAATTATTTCACATCCAAAGTGGATTAATTATAGCAGGATAAAACACAAGATGAAACAAAAAGAAGATAATTCATGCATGGATGCAAGGCAGTTTATGCCAATAAAACCTAAAGATATACCGAAAATATTGTCATGTAGATGAGGCCTAAGAGTGTTTACCTGTGGTGCAGGGAAGTATATCAGTGTAACTACCCTGGTTTAAATTCACATTTTACATTACACCAAAAAAATCTTTCCTGTGTAGAAAGGCCTGATTAAAACTATTTTTCATTTGTGTTTGTTAAAATTTAAGTAATACTTCAATTACAGCATGACAGAGTTCCCAATTCAAACTCATGAGCCTTTACCCTTCGTATCCTGCTGTGAAACCAGGGAAGCCTACACTTGACATTTACGATCTTTCTAAGAGATTTTTTGGGGGGTATGTGCGAGTGTAATATTACGTCTTTTGTACGTCAAAGAATCAAATCAGGGAAAACCCAGTTTTAAAAAGTCCTTTATAGCAGAGGTTCTCAAACTGTGGTCAGTGGACCATCAGTGGTCTGCAAGCTCCATTCAGGTGGTCTGTGGATAGTTCCCTCTAAAGTGTGTGCCTAGGCAGCTGCACACAAGACAATGAAGGGCAACCCACCTAATTAGCGGAGACGCGCAGGCATTGTGCCACTAATTAGGTGTCTGGACAGTGGAGAAGACGCACATGTAAGGTGAGGTGGTAGCCTTGGGGTGGGGGGGAATAGCGGGTAGGTGGGAGGGGACAGTGGGGTGGGGTGAATTTGGAATGTGCAGGGCTGCAGTGGCCAGAGAAAGAGGCAACTTTCCCCAGATCCAGGGTTGTGGCTGCTGGGGAAAGACAGCCCTCCTTCCCGGCCTCAGTTCTGTAGTGGGGAGACACACCCCTCCTTCCCAGCCCCAGCTCAGGGGCTGCCACGGTGGGGAGAGAGGGCACATCCAATCACATTTGAAAGGTAAAACTACCGATATGAAAATATGAGTTGTGTGTTTTTATTTGTGGAACAAAAAAGTTTATTAACAACCTTTTTTTCTTTTTTTAATTAAATATAGTGCTTTTATCCAAAGTGCTTTTCAATAGTTAGCTAATGGTACAAACAACATTTGGAAAGATCATTAAGTGGTCTGCCAAGACCTTCAGCAATTTTCAAGTGGTCTGCGGGGAAAAAAAAAAGTTTGAGAACCACTGCTTTACAGGTTACCTTTACTGTAAGATGGGTTACAACCAGTTGAAAGTCTGCACTCACAGTAGTTATTGATGGGGTCCTGCAGGATCCGGTACTATTCAATATTTTCATCAATGACTTGGATAACGGAGTGTATTATATGCTTATAAAAGTTGCAGATGATAGAGTTGCAAGCACTTTGAAGACCAGATTAGAATTCAAAATGACCTAGACAAAGTGGAGAATTAGTCTGAAATCAACAATTAAATAATGTCAAAAGCACAGTACTACACTTAGGAAGCAAAACCAAATGCACAGACACAAAAAGGGGAATAACTAGTAGGCAGTATTATTGCTTCAAAGGATCTGGGGGTTATTGTGGATCACAAACCAATTATGAGCCAACAGTATGTATAGTTGGGAAAAATACATCTGGTATGCATTAACAGGGGTGTCATATGTAAGACAGGAGCTAATTGTCCCATTCTACTCAGCAATGGTGAGGCCTCAGCTGGAGTTTTGTGTTCAGTTGTAGGCACCACACTTTAGGAAAGATGTGGACAAACTGGAGGGCCACAAAAATAATAAAAGTGTTAGAAAAGGTAAGTACCTTGTATTTCGAACTAAGGTACTTCGACTTCTGCTACGTTATTCACGTAGCCGAAGTTGCGTATCTTAGTTCGAACTGGGGGGTTAGTGTGGACCAGCCCTTAGATGTGACTTCCCCACATTAAATTGCAAAGTCTAGTGGTGCCCCATGGAAGTGTTCAATATTGTTTAGGAAGACTTCTACTAATACAATATTTTCAACAAAACAGCTTAATGCTAACATGAAAACAAGATCTTAAAGAACTTAAATTCATCCCTTTCTGCTACTTATTGCCAGCAAAATTATACCACCACCACTCCCACCAACAAAAGAGACATCCAGTTTTTCTTCTAAATATCCCTCTACAGAAGTGGAAAGAGTAATTAGTTTCCCACCCCCCCAATGTTTTCCTCTTTTTTCCATGAAATATTAGTAAGTCTTTAACTGGGTATTAATCTATAATCTTAAATGTGATAGTGTTGACTATTCTGCTAAGTGATTTAACTAGGAATATCCAGCAACTATGTTTGTCCAAGGCAGCTGGACATACCCGATACAGTCATACATTCTTGTACAGGGTCCCCAAACTGTAGTACATGAGCTTGCCAAGAAGTGAATTGATAGAACACCAGTTTTTTAAGATGGTGGTATGTTAACCAATAAAGGCAGCGAACATCTGTAATGTGAACCACATTCAGTAGGAAACCATTGCACATTCCAACAGCAGTGAAGGATACTGTGCCACAATCTTAAGCCTTGTCTACACCACGCAGTTCTGTCGGCAAGAGGCAGCTTTTGCTGGCAAAACAGTGAAGGTATACACACTGGAATGCTACTTTTTGGGGGCAAAATTCTCCTATTTTGCCAACAAAATAAAACCACCTCAATGAGAGGCATAATGCTTTTTGCGGCAAAGTTAAAGTGACGAAGGGCAGCATCTACTTTGATGATTTGTTATGTTGCCATAACGGCTTCCCCCAGTATCCCACAATGCCCACCGTGAGTGACGTCTCTGCTCACTGCTTTGAACTCGGCTGCCCTGCATACAGCTACACAAGCATGTGCCCTTCTCCTTTCAAAGCTCTGGGAAGTTCTGACAGCTGGGCATGCTGCTCTGTTCCAACAGCAATGAGCAAATAATTAATGTGGAATCCTGCTCTCTCCAGCACCAGGAGAACAGCGGCAGGCAGGCTGCTGCTGCAGGGAGGGAGGAAGGAGTGAGCTGCTACACTGTGCAGAACCAGGGAGGGAGGTGGGGGCTGATGTGAGGGGGATGTTCCCCTCCACTACCTTAGGACTGGTTGCTTCCGGTTGCTGTCTGAAGTTAAAGAGACAGCATGCCAACACACGACACACTCACTCTGCCCCAACGCAGACACTGTCTCTCTCACATATTCACTTCCCCACCCCAATCCCCCAACACACACTGTCTCTCCCCGCACACACACACTCTCACTCTTCTTCCCCACCCTACTCCCGCTTCAGTTGAAAAGTAGCTAGAAATCTAATAGGATGCCCATGGAACAATGGGATTGAGAAACCTACATCACCTGACGCTGTACCTGCCCCATGAGGCACTGCAAACCCTTCCCAAAGCACCCTGTTGCCAGTTGTACAGTGGGATAGCTACCCACAGTGCACTGCTCTGTGTCGATGCAAGAGCTGTTAGTGTGGATGCATTCTGCCAAGACATGCTAGCGTGGACATGCAACAGTAGTTTAATTAAAGTAGTGGCTGTACGTCAGCATAAACTTTTGTCAACAAAACTCTGTAGCGTAGACAAGGCCTTATTCTCAGTGGTATTTCTACATGTGGCTGTGTCTTCACTGGCACTTCTAAATCTCCCACCACTGCGCTAGATTGGTGCGGCTCCAGTGGTACTAGCAGAGGCTGGTCACCAACATTTTTACATTATTGTATCTAACCTTGCCTTGCTTGTTCACAACATAGTTTAAATCTGCAGATAGATGGGATCTAGCTAGATCACAGAACCATAATAAAGCCTTGGACAAATTAAGTCTATAGCTAGATTTTAATATTCACTGCTGTAACTGAGTCTGTTGACAAAGCAGTTTTATAGTGTAGAAAGACCTTAAGTAGAACAGGGAACAGCTTTTCTTAAAGATCTTCAAGTGTTAGTGATAGAACTTTGGAAAAAAGTATTAGAAAGTAGAAGAGCTTTATTTTATATCTGTGTGTTCAGTTAAAGACGTGGGATGTTAAACAGTAGGTTTGTACTTAAAAAGCATTTCAATTACTCTTTAAGATGATGTACATCTTAGTTTAGCTAATCTGCATCTAACTAGAAGTGACAGAAATACTCCCACCCCCGCCTTTACTTTGACAGGAGTCAGAGATATGAAGTTTTACATTGTACTTAGTTCTACCTTTTAACACCACACTAAATTAAATCTCTACAGCTTCTTAAAACAAATACAACATATAAAACTCTTTATAGCTCTTTCTAGGCTGTTACATTTCTGCACCCTACTGCAGTCACTGCTTCAATTACTTTTTTATTGGATGGTGCTAATTCCAACTCCATAGTAACCGCTCAGTATCCCTGCTCTGTAATACTGAGCAGCTATGCTGGGCTCTTTCCTTTAGAAGTTTTATTCTGCCCTCTACTGAATTATTACAGAATTACCACTTGAACTTCAGAATGTATTGCAACTATTAGCATTGTATTCGTGTCCCCTTACCACATTATATTGTATTAAAAAAATACAACTTTCAGAAAAATTGGTTCCTGCCTTTTCTTTCAACAGGTCCCCCAGGCTGTTTTTGCTCTTCCCATGAGTTAAATGAACACTACCTACGAAATAGATGAATAGGAGACTAGATCCATAAACCAACAAATTGCCTTTTAAATGATGTCTGATTGGATTTATGGCTAATTATTGGAGGTTCAATATAGTCCAAAATTTGCTTTGTGCATTTTTGTTTTTGGGGGTTGTTAACTGAGCAGTAAGTCCTCTCTGAGCTAAAACTTAAGCAAGCAAGCTTTGGCTAAAAGGTAGTTTTTTTTTTTCTTTTTTTTTTTTAAGCTGATCTTATATTAATTTTTAAAACAATTTTTCATAGTTACTTCAAAATATGGAACTCTATACTTTGCTAAGGGAGTATAATATTAGTCAAGCCTTTAACTTTTCCCATCAAGCTATAATCGTAACAGACTTAGCACTTTAATGTTTTATTGCTGTTTGCAATATTTACATGTTCAAAGACCAGAAATCCTCAGGTCTATCTGGAATATAGTAAAACAGAAGGGCCCTTTAGCAACATCTGGCACGAATAACTACACTGATATCACCTTCAACTGAATATATAGATCCTACTCTGCCTCTTTCAAGGGAGGACTTTGGTTTCAATGTACTTCCTCTGCATCCAAATCACCAAAGAACAACTTCTTCAGCTAAAATGTGGATATTCCACAATCGTTCAGAGGCTATCATAGCAGTCGGGGCTTCAGCGCAGGTAGTACAAGCCTGGTGCAGAACCTGGGTATGTACTTGGCTTGTTAGCCTGCTCTAATGCCCACGCTGCACTCTCTTCACTCGTATTGTTACTTGTGCTAGCTGGATTCAAGTTAGCTCAGATAGGCTATTCTGTGCACAGCTTTTGCTGTGTCAACATACCCTTACCACCTTCATTTGGTCACAAATTGCCAAGGAATATATTCCTCATTATGAAATCTGGTCTTCCTCCCATCCCCCGTGACTACCTCAGCGCCTACCTTTGTCGTTCATAGCTTTAACATGACTGACATGTTTCTAGTTAGTGTCAGCGTTGCTAGTCAGAGCCGCAAAAATAGCACTGAAACTGAGCAGAACTATATCACTAAGGCTGGGAACGCTATGAGCGGCAGCAGAGATACTGGAGCTGTCTGCAGACTCAGGATGACAACACCACGTTTACTTTTGCTGGGTTATCTTTACAACCATAATGGTTATGATTCACTTTAAAATTAATTTCTAAATCCATTGCTTAGTTAGACGTCTGAAAAGGACGAATGCTCAGCTGGCAAGAGAATTTTTCAAATCCTAAGTCAGCCACTTATAACTATCTTTAAAAAGGAGACTAGAGCAAAGTGATGGGGATGGGACTGCAGCTATTATGACCACTGTATCCTCCAAAAGTAACCAAGAAATCTACTTTTCGATCTAGACATTCTTAAGGAAGGCAGACAGATGATCAACTGGCATGTGCTAGAGCCAAACAGCATCTTTAAACTTTTTTCCCTTGCCACCCTCTGTTGAAAAAGACATCTGAAGTCACTGTAGTGGCAGGAACAGAGCTATAATAATAATAATAAAAAAATCTAAATAAAGATAATCTAGAAACTATGAACTTTTACAATGTGTCCTCAACCATCTCACTAATTCTTCCGTTTTTCCTTAGAGTCTGGAAAGACAGACTACTGATAAGCATTATTTCTGATAACTGATGACAATCATCAGTACATTTGTACAACTCTGTTTTTAATTGTTTCTTTAACTATAACTCATGAACAAGATCAGTTTTTGGGCAACATCAGATGGCAGATCCATAGGATAACAAGAATAGCTGGGCCAAGTGGCATTTCCCCTTTCAAGTCTCCAAAAATAACACAGGACCTACCTAAAGCATTTTACAATACCATTTTGCTCCACGACAGAAGAAACTTCATCTCTGGAATTGTCAGTGCAGCATGCACTGAACTGTGTTCTTGTGAGGGATCATGAAATGATCAGAACTGTTCATAGAAGAGTAAAAAAGATCTCCTTGAAATTCAGAGACTAAAGAGGTCACAAGTTACTATTTGCATTGAAGTAGCACCTAGAAGCCCCAACCACAGCAACTGTTAGCAATTGCTATCAATCTAAATAGACAAAACAGGCAGAGTGAGAGAAAGATGATTAGAGAGGACTCTCCTGTCAGAGTATCTGCTTTTATCATCATTTTCTTAGTGAAAGTCTGAGATAAAAGTCTATTGGAAATGTAGCTGACCCACTGAAAACATCAGGAATTCACCACTATAGTGAATTATCAAGGTTCTAGCTAGATCTACTGATATTTAACGAACGGATTCAGCCACTTTAGGGCAAGGATCAGCCTCAGATTCCAAATCTCCTGTAGACTACAAAGTACCTCAAGCAGATCCCTAAAAATGTGGTTCAAGGGAACTGGTCTGAAGCACTAAGAACCATGAGTTTTGACCCCAGAATTTCTAACACTTTACACTAGCGTGAATGCAGCAGCTCAAGTATGGCTTTGCAAGTGTGACAGCCATCACCCACAGTAGACCAACCAAGTGATCAGACACAATCACCCAAGTTAACACTTCAGAGGCTTTGTCTACACTAGCACTTTTGTTTGTGGGGGAAAAAAAACACCCCTGACCAAGATAAGTTTCACCGACAAAAGCACCAGTGTGGACAGCTCTTTGTCAGTGGGAAATGCTCTCCTGCCGGCATAACTACCGCTGCTCATTGGGGGTGGTCTAATTATGCTGGCAGAAAAGCTCTCTGCTGCTGGCATAGAGCGGCTACATGTGAGACCTTACAGCAGTGTAGATGTAGCGGTACAGCTGTGCTTCTGTGAGGTCCGTAGCGTAAACATAGCCAGAAAAGAGATGCTCTGACTTTCTCTTGATGGGGTATGGGTACGTCTCCTCCCCCACACCTGTTCCCTGAGCTCCACTCTGACCCCTTGCTTTACAGGCTCCACGCATCACATTGAGGTGGAGGGAGTGGTGGTGACACACACTTAAGCACCGCCTTCTCGTGGAGTCAAAATAAAATATCACAGCAGACTGTGCTCATATTCATGATTTGATTGCTGATCAAAACATGCAAGAGAGGAACAGTGAAGTAGTTAATGTTAATATCTATCAGATGGCATCTGAATTAAAGTCCTATTGAGATGAACGGGGCAGGTCACAACTCTTAGCAATTCTTTCAGGCTTACTGAAAATATGGATAGACCTGGCTGTATTTTACATTTTGTTCGCTTTATGAAGGATATTTTTTTCAAATCTAATCTTACATTCAGGAACACAAGGTAGCCTCAAAAACAAACAACTGCATTTGGGTAGGAATCAGCATCCTGGCTTGCTTTCTTTGCTCTCTGGGTTTGTTCTTGAAGAGGTTGAAATCTTCAAAGTTCAGCTTAGTCTATACTTAAGTTTGACTGACATAACTATGTTGGTAAGAAGTGTCATTTTTTTTGTTACCAACATGGTTATGCTGGTGTAAGTTCTAGTGTAGATGCAGTTGTAGTGCTATAAAAGTGCTTATATATTAATATAACTGAACCTATGCTATAGTGTTTTTGCCGTTTTAACAATGCGAGCATAATTAAAGCAGCAAAAACTTTTACTCCTTCCTTTTATCACGCTGAATTTATTGGAGGACAACCTCAGCAATTTCCTTAAAGAGTTTGCAGAGAAAAAAGTGTTACTTTGTATTCCTACAATTCTTAGCATAACCACAATAAAAGAAGGGCATCATTCCTTTTGATTTTTACTTTCCATTCCTGGAGTCCAAAGTGCTAGGAGGAAGGACCTCTCTTTTCCTGCATACTTTTATGATATAGACCATATAAGATCACATATATGGGCGACTAGGGAGGTTAGCTGAGGCAAGGTGGGAACAAAGAAAACCCCGAACACTCAGTAGGCAGGATCCTGCTGCCTCCTTGCAAAAAAGGCAGAGAACAAGAGATCAGAACGTGGAAGGAGGAGAACGAGGAAGAAGATTTCTCAAATCTGAGGCTCCCGTCCCTGCCTGAAAAGGACCCTCTCTACTTGCATTAGCTGTAGCCACATCCTATGAAGGTAGAAATTATTCACATAGAAAGCAGAATACATTGCTGCAACACGTTCTCAGAGAAAGCAGCTCACGGAGTGTAAAGAATCAAGGCCCAGCCAGACTTGTTTCTCGGAGGGAACGGAAACATGCTGGAGCGAGCACAGCTGAGATGGCAAAAGCACTTTTACACAACAGCAAATTCAGACACAAGCGCCTTCGCTCGTGGGGCCTGACCGAAGTGTGGTTTCCAAAGCAGGGAGCGGTCAGGGCGATTGCCGGGGAGCGGCCTCTCCAGCGCGTTTCGACACCGACCGCCTCGGCCGCGGAGGAGGAGGGAGGCCCTCGGCGGCGCGCAGCACGTCTCCTCCCCGGACCGCTTTGCTGCAGGTGGCTGGGGGCGGCACCAGCGGCGGGCCGAGGCCGGGGCAGAGGCCGAAGCGCTGTCTCGGGGGGCGGGCGGAGGGTCAGGCTGCCCGGGGTCGCGCCCCTCGCTCCCCGCCGACCAGGGACCCCCGATCCCGACGCGCCCCCCGCCCGCCCCTGCCGGCAGAACGCGGGGATCGTACCTTGCGCTCAGGCCGCTGCTCCATAGGGCCGGAGCCACAAGGTCACGCGCGGGGGGCTGCGCTGGGACCCGACTGCAACGGCCTCGCCCTGCCTCCAGGCAACGTGTTTGTACTAAACTGCTCCCCGGAGCCCCACCACCTTCAGGCCCGAGTGTTCACACTACGCATGCTCCACTGCAAGGCCTTCTGGGGACTGTAGTCCTGGAAATCGTCAGGCCGCTGTCTTCGCGGCCAATTCCCTCCCTTCAGATGCGCTCTAGACTAGAGAGGAGTCACGTATGCGCGTGCGCATCTGGTGCCCCACTGCGGCTCTCTCATCCTCCGTTCCCCCCCACCGGATATGACATAAACATCTCAAAGCTTTCTATGTGCGTCACTTCCGCAAACAGGATGGCGGAAAGCCTGGTTCGGTGAGCGCTGCGCAGACTCTCAGGCCGGTACGTTCCTCGGTCCTGAGGAGCTGCGCGCGGATGGGGGGCACAGGCCGGGCTCGGAGCATGAAGTGCGAAGCGTCCCTTCAGGAAACAGCTTCCGTGCGTCCGCCCCGCTTCTGCGGTTCGAGTCCTTTGCTTTCCGCAGAGCGGGAAGTTTGGGGGCGGGGGCGACGCTCACGTTCCCGCGCGCGCCGCAGGGGAGGAGACAGGGCGAAGGGCTGCGCACGCGCTCTGCGGGGGAAGGGGGCGGGGCAAAGTGGTGCAGTGCGGGGGGACTCGCAGTCGCTTGTTGATTGCTCGGTGGGACGCAGAAGAGGGAGGTGCGCGAGGGCGCTGTTGCTGGGGGACGGGATGGGGCTCGCGCTAGCATCTGCATGTGCCCTGGGAGGGCGGGGCAGTGAGAGGCCCAGGGATGGGGGGTGGGCCGAAGGGGCGGGGCCTGGGCCCGGTGTTTGGGGGGAGGAGGAGCTGTTCCATCCTCATCGCCCCGCCCCTTAGGAGGTTGTCGGGTGGGGGGAGCCTGGTTCGTGAAGGTGACCTGCCAAGAGTCTCTGCTACTGCTCGGGGGTCCCGGAAGAGGAGTGTGGGGGCGAGTGCCAGAGACGGGGGGTATCTGACTCCCCGCGGGGGGGCGGGGCTTTGCCGCCCGGAGCCCCGCCCCAGTTCCCCCTTTGCCGGGGGCCTGGGCCTAGGCCAAGCGCCAGCTGGTACAAGCGCGTGAGGCTGGGACCGAGCCAGAACGTGGGGGGCGGCGTCACCTGGCTGCCTTGGGCCTAGCCGGACAGAGCTGGGGTGCGGAGCGAGACCCAGCGGCCCTCGCTACACAGTGGATGAGCTAATGGTCCCTTTTGGCTTTAGACTCTGAAAAACGTCAGCTTGAAATCTAGTCAGCTGGGGACAGGAGTGTCTGGCCCTTACCTGGGCTATGCCAGCCCCATACCTTTCTGCCAGCCCTTGCTTTTAACCACCTTGTTTTCCTAATTTTAATTTTTTTCTTTCCTCTCTTTTGTGTGACAGAATCACACTAACAGGAGAGCTGGTCAGAGGAAACAGTGAAGCTAGCTGTACCAAAGTCCTGTCAAATGCTCAAAATAAACTGGAACAGAGAGAGAAACTCATATGGTAACTTGGGTGTTATCTGTGTTAAACCCAATTGAACACATTTAAAATGTTACTTTTTAACCTGCTGTCTTCTTTTGACTAATCAAATATGAGGGCTAGATTGTGTGCACTCTGTAGTAAAAACTGATTTTAATTTGTTTCTACAGCACTAGGTATGGGGCTTTTATAATGTAAGGAAGAACAAGCATAAATTGTAAACTGAAAGTCAAATCTCACTTTTCTCACAGAATTTATTTATGAAAAAAACACTGATTCCTGTTTGATCAAGCAACAAGAAGAATAACCTCCAACATGTCTGATTCGAGCAGGGTTGAAGAACAAGAGTTAGAAAAGAGCTTAGTTGAGGAAGGAGATAGTACAACATCTAAAGCTTCAGAAGCAGAGTCTGCTGTCAGTTCGGATGACAATAATACAACTTCAGGTAAAGGGCATTGTGCTGGAAATGAAAAGGAAGATGTTAGTGACCATGAGGACAGCACATCAAAAAAGAGAAAATCAGAACTTGAAGATCATCCTAGAAAAGTGGTGAGTATTATCTGTTTTCAGTTCTGTCTGAACAGTAGGCAAGTATTAAAATCTTTGTTTCAGGACGTGGGTTTAGAGAAGTTTATGGATCCTTAAAGTATTTATAACAAGCATTTTTACAGTGTATATTTAAAACTTTAGCAGCTAATTTTAGCCTTTGCTGCTATTGTCTGAAAACTGTATACAGAATTTTGTTGGAACTGAAGGAACTGGGAAGAAAGATGGTAATTAGAATGATGAGAGACTTTAAACTGGGGTGGGCAAACTATGGCCCGCGGGCCGGATCTGGCACATCAGCCGTTTTAATCCAGCCCTCGAGTTCTGGGGTCTGAGGCTCCAGCTGGCAGTTGGATTAAATGAACAGTGAATATGTATCTGTTGTTCTACATTTAGAAAGGGTTTCTGAGATCAGGCTACGCTTCTAGGTTGATCTAGCTACGTGGCTCAGGGCTGTACAAAATTTTGCACTCTGTGATAGTTCTACCTACCCCCCCCCCCATGTAGAGGTGGCTAGATTGACATAGCTGTTGGAGAGATGGGTTATTTGTATTGATGGAAAAGTCCCTTTCTTTGATGTAGGAAGAAGCATCTACATTACAGTGCCACAGCAACACAACTGCAGCACAGTGCCATAGCTATGCTGCTGTAGTTTAGACGTACTCTGAAGCTGTGAATTCAAAATGGGTTTCTGATACACCTCTACCTCGATATAACGCTGTCCTCAGGAGCCAAAAAATCTTACCGCATTATACGTGAAACCGCGTTATATTGAACTTGCTTTAATCCGCCGGAGTGCGCGGCCCGTCCCCCCCGAGCACTGCTTTACCACATTGTATCCGAATTCATGTTATATTGGGTCGCGTTATATCGGGGTAGAGGTGTACTAAATTTCTTTTAAGTTCTACTTTGGAATAACTTTTGGAGAATGTAGATACAGCCCTTAAATCCATGGCTTCACTGGGATGAAATTGATTCTTTCAGTGAACAATGGGAATAGCATTCAAGAACTTAAACCATCTTTCTGCAATGAAGAGCTGCCTTGAATCACTCAGCAGGAACCACTTTGGCCAGTTCTGTTTGTACAGTGTCTAGCACAGTGGGATCCTGGACTATGACTGGGGGTCTTAGGTGCTCTAGCAATACAAATAACTAATAATAATAATGGTGTTAGGTATTAAAGAGTGTCCTCCTCTTTGGTTGGAATTAAAGAACTCAGGACAGTGATCAAGAGAGGAGTTGGGAAATAGTCTTATGTAAATGAACCCAGTAAACTTTGCCATTACTTCTGATGTGTTTTAAAAACCTGTGGTCAACATGAGTCTTTTTAATTAAACACTGAAGTGTGTTCACACTCTCTCATTTGATTCTCTTATTTTCCATTGTGTATAGCATTTGGAAGAAGGACATGGGCAAACTGTAGCAGCACATTACAATGAACTTCAAGAAGTTGGACTGGAAAAACGTAGCCAGAGTCGCATTTTCTTCCTCAGAAATTTTAATAACTGGATGAAGAGTCTTCTCATTGGTATGACTCCTTTATTGCTTACTTTTGTCCTCACTTGAAAAGTCAGTTATTATATTATATTTTATTGCAGTGTATCTAATTTTCTTTGGTTACATTCAAATATATCCTGTGGTCATCACAAAACAATCATGGTCATGTAAAGACTGCAGCTAAATGTTTTCTGCTTTCTAGTGTTCATTATAGCGTATCTTTACTCAGAGGAAATTGTTTAGTTCAGCTCTTTTGAAATTTGATTGCAAGCTTTTCAAGGCATTGATTTTTCTTCCTTTTTCCTATGTGTTTTTATGCATCTAGCACAATGAGAGTCCCAGTCCTGATAAGACACTCTTACATTATGGTCATGTCAAATGTTGTTTAAAATATTAAACACCAAATGACGCTTCTGAAAACTGGATAAATATTAAGTTTAGAAGCTAATCTGCTTCTCGTAGTTTGCCCCCTCCCCTTCCCCACAAGTAACATGCAAACAGAATCTTTGTTTCTCAG
Source organism: Trachemys scripta elegans (assembly GCF_013100865.1). Lineage (NCBI taxonomy): Eukaryota > Metazoa > Chordata > Testudines > Emydidae > Trachemys > Trachemys scripta. Next base: position 193,420,058 of record NC_048299.1, on the reverse strand, counting down.
GAGTTAATCTGTTCTTGTAAAATCTCCCGTAGAATTCCTAATATTTTATTTTTTATTATCCTTTCCTTTAGAGGCATTATTACTTCAGATGTAGAATAATTTTATACTATGTACATTTTCAGTATTTGAAGACATTGATGTGTCAGTATGAAGGGAAACAATAAATGTACTTGCTATGTGATCAATAATTTTTAAAAGTCTAGAAAAAATGCAAAATATTAGCGGGGGGAAAAAATGTAGTGACTTTCAAAAGTGATCCTGATACTTACTTTCCCATAAATATACCTTCAAACTCGAGTAAAGTAAAGGAACAAATACTAAGAGAAATCAATAAATAAAGAATAGCAGAGCCATGGGAAATAAGTGCCAGGGATTTATAAAGAAAAGATTTTTCCAAGGAAAACTTGATAGCATTTGTCTTATAGCACTAAAAAATTAGTGGATAAAAGCAGTGAGGGGTAATATTTACATTATTATAAAGCATTTGATGTGTAGTGTCTCTTGAAACCTTATTCAGAATTAATTTAAATCTGTTTGGGTACATGCTCTATAACGTATTAAAAACTGTCCAAAAGACCTGAACAAAGGGTAAGAAATAGTGAAGTATCAAGTTGAGGAGGAGGGGTCTGCAGGTATGCCAGAAGGAATATTGTTGGGGGTAGGCTTAATTAATAACTTTGTGAATGTACTGGGAGTAAACTAACATCAAAGAAATTTGCATAAGATCCTAACACCAGTTAGGGCAGAGAAATAATATAGGGTCCTAGAGAGGGTAATACCAGGGATAAAAAGCAACAAAATGAAATTCCACTTTGAAAAATGCAAGCTAACATACGGGATAAAAAATACTCTTTTTGGAAAGGAGAATCCTTGTAATGCTTACTAAAACTTAGACTGGGTAGTAAACAGCAAATCAAATGTATAAATTTGCAATATGATTGCAGCCAAAAAAAATACTATATTCTGTCGCCTTTTGCCACTCTCTACCCGTTTCTGAGGTGGTTTGCAATGGTGTTTTTAGAACCACTAGCGTAGCTCATTCCTTCTTTAATTAAGAGTGCTCTCTCATGCTCGTAAATCATACCCAACCTCATTCTGGATGAGATTCCTTTTTGTATTTTATCAGTCCTGCTTCTTAATCACCTCTGGGCTCAGTGTTAAGCAAAGCAACACATCGCTTTTTTTCTGTCTATAAAACACCCCTTCCTTCCCAAGGCTTGGCTTATGCTGCGCACACAACACTCATTCCAGGAAGCATTCATTCCTTTTTTTCCCTCCAAATCTTTTATGAGATTGATAAAATGTGTTTTTAAACCACCCCCCTCCTCCCCCCATTCCCACACACTTAAAAAACACACACACTTCAGGAAAAGAAGCATACAGAACTTGAATCAAACTTTTTTTTTTTTTTTTTTTTAAACAAACTCTAATGTAGTCTTCAGTTGAATTTTGAAATTCTAAAATATCAGATTTTGGTGCTATAGGGAACTTTGTGTAATGAAAGAGGCTTCATTATTAGTTCAATGTGTGCTTTCTCTTTTGTAGGTGAATTTATAGAAAAGGTACGACGTAGGAAGCGCGATATCACTGTGTTGGATCTGGGATGTGGCAAAGGTGGAGATCTGCTTAAATGGAAAAAAGGCAAAATTAGCAAACTTGTGTGCACAGGTAAGAAGACAAAGTAACTTTCTAGAGACAGTACAAAAGGTTCTGTGGAAATGTATGCATGTACTATGAACACCATACTTCGTTCCTTTCTTTCTGGATATGTCCAAAAATGCCGTGCTTGCTGTGAAGGAACTTCATTTCAGTGCTCTGCCCTGGCTTTTTTTTTCTCATGTTCATTTTATAATGGTTCCCAGTTAAACTGTTAGCATAAATAGAGGAGACAGTCCCTAGTGTTTCTTTCCAGTTATCCATTTTACCTCATAAATACAAAGTGAATGTTTGGAATCGAGTAAACATGTTTGTTTAAAATCTCCATGAAAAACTGAATGTATATTTATACTGCAGTTAAAAACCCACCGTCTCAGGCTAAGGAACTGTTTAACTGTGGCATAGACGTTTGGACTTGGGCTGCAGACCAGATTCCAGGACCCTGTGGGGTGGGAGGGTTGCAGAGCTCAGGCTGCAGCCTGAGCCCAGACTTCTACCCCTCAATTAAATGGCCCTTTAGCCCGAGTCCCACGAGCCTAAGTCAGCTGGCACGGGCCAGCCATGGGTGTTCAGTTGCAGTGTAGATAGTGCAGGCACCCTTGGTCACCACTTAATTACAGAATCGAATGAATCAACCATTAATTACAGAATTAATAATACAAAGTTGTGTAATCTTGATCTTAAATTTGCTTTCCAGTTATTGGAGCATTTTATCAAGTAAGTTTTAAAGGAAGATACTGGCAATATAGCACTGCAAAACAAGTGCATTGGTGTTATCCTGAAAACTATCTTTACTATGAAAAAAGCAAGGAACTATTTTTAGAGATTTTAGATTCTGAGAAAAATTATAATGCTAGGGAAAAGGCTAATTTTTATTTTACCAGTTTACTGTGATATCACAGGGTTGGAATTGTCTTTGCTGCAGAATTAGCTATGAGGAGATGGGATCTGACTGAACCCCTCATTCCATTTACCATATATAAATATCATTTTTGTTTAAATCTGATATATTTTAAAGATTCCTTTATAGTAACAGTCCTTTACTAATAGTTATGTATTTTATAGAGAGGGGGAAATTATTCTTGATATCTTGAGGACCACAGTTATTTTCTACCCTCATTGGGTATTTTTGGCCATTTGGCTTTCAGTTAACTGATTTGTGTACACACTTCCTATAATTATAAACCAGTTACACAATTGCACACTAATAGTATTTAAAACTATCTCATTGTCCTCATTATTCAGTCAGTAGTTATGCCTGTGGTATTCACATCTCTTAGATGTAGTCTACACTAGAAAAATTTCTTACTGCTGACAGTGAGGGTATGTCTATATTAGAAACACTACACTGGTGTGTATATCAGGGCTTAGATCAACTTAATTACATTACCCATGGCATGAAATTTTTCACAGCTGTGAGCTACTTTGTAGCATAGACCAGCCCTGAATGTCTTCAATAATTTCAACTAAGCACCTTTAATCTGCAAGTGTAAAGAAAAAGAAACCTTCAGTAGCACTTCAGAAACCCACAGAGTTGAACTGTACTCATCCATGTCAACAGTGTGTCATTTTTTTCTAGTCTAACAAGGCCTTAGAACTGTTTAGAGCTCTCTGCAAACTCTTGAAGACAACACTGCATCATTTTTATGCAGTCTCTTCACATTGTGAAGGTTTCTGCTACAACTGTAAGGGCTAGAAATTTTTTATTAAAGCTTACATTCTGTGGAATTTCTATTTTATTGAATGAGGGCTAAATTAAAATTAAGGGCCTTGGCTTGGCTCTCTGCCATTTTTAGTACCAAGTATGTATGTAACAAGTTAGTGTGCCTAGTTCCTTGTAGTCCACATAAGTATAAATAAAACGTCATAATGGAGCATATCTACTGAAAACCAGCTTTTGCTCATACTATGGTATATCTGCTCTAACTCCAATCATACCTAGCTGAAGAGAAGTTCGTGTATGCAGTTTATTTTTTTTATAGATATTGCTGAAGTTTCCATGCAACAGTGCCAACAGCGGTATGCTGACATGAAAGCCCGATGTCGTTCTAATGAATACATTTTCAATGCAGAATTTATAACAGCTGATAGCTCCAAGGTACAGTTGTTCCGCTTTATATATTCACTAGCGTTGTAACTGGTTTCTTGGCATTCTTATTTGAATAAATGTTGGAAGTCACTAGAGTGAAAGTTCAGGAGTGTTTCAAGGAGGGAAGACTTTAATTTAAGATTAAATTGTTACACTAAAGCAGGGGTGGGCAAACTTTTTGGCCCAAGGGCCTCATCTGGGTATAGAAATCGTATGGCAGGCCATGAATGCCCACAAAATTGGGGGTTGGGGTATGGGAAGGGGTGAGGGCTCCAGCTGGAGGTGCAGGCTCTGGGGTAGGGCCAGAAATGAGGAGTTCAGGGTGTGGGAGAGGGCTTGGGCAGGGGGTTGGAGTGCAGGGGGGAGGGGGAGGGCTCTGGCTGGGGGTGCGGGCTCTGTGGTTGGGTTGGGGATGAGGGGTTTGGGATGCAGGAGGGTCCTCCGGGCTGGGACTGAGGGGTTCAGAGGGCAGGAGGGGGATCAGGGCTGGGGCAGGGGATTAGGGGAGGTGGCTCAGGGGTGCAGACTCCATGCGGCGCTTACCTCAAGCGGCTCCCGGGAACAGCGGCATGTCCCCCAAATGGCTCCTACATGGAGGCGCAGCCAGGGGGCTCTGCTGTATGCTGCCCTGTCTGCAGGCGCCACCCCTGCAGCTCCCATTGACTGCAGTTCCCAGCCAATGGGAGCTGTGGGACCTCCCTTGGGATGCGGGCAGCGAGCTCCCTGGCTGCCCCTACGTGTAGGAGCTGGGCGCGGGGGGCGGAGAACATGCCGCTGCTTCCAGGAGCTGTGCAGAGCAGCCCCTAACCCCGCTCCCCAGCAGGAACTCAAGGGCCAGATTAAAATGGCTGGCAGGCCGGATCCGGCCTGTGGGCCGTAGTTTGCCCACCCCTGCATTAAAGACTTGTCTATATGGAGACTTAGGGCTTGTCTACATTATGCGCTGGATCGACGGGCGTCTGATGAAGTGGGCATTCATCCACGAAAGCTTATGCTCCAATACTTCTGTTAGTCTTAAAGGTGCCACAGGACCCTCTGTTGCACCTGCCAAAGGTGTTCTTTCAATTTCCCCACTAACTAGTCGGGTCATGTTATTCCCAAAATTTTGCTAACTGTTGCTACATAGCTACTAGGGAAGTTATAAAAATTTGTCTTGATGGGCCTATATTCTGTCCCACCCCCAGAACAAATGTGGAAGTCTTTCTGACTTTATTTAGTCCTCTTGCTCTTAAATGAATCTTAATGCTACTGAAATGCAGCCTATTAGGTGAAGTTTTCCAGTAGCATTTTTATTTTCCATTTTGCTTATATTTAGAATTTATTTTGATAACTTTTCACAGCTTTGGTTTCTTGTAGCAAGGCCTGTGGAAAGACCAGTCTGACTCAAATTCCAAGGGCTCATTCTAGCAATCACAGATTAATTGTGTCTGTGGGGAAAGGGCGTGTGTGCAAGTGCATGCAATGAAACCATGTGATTAAAAATGAAACATTGATTTTTTTTTTTAACCTAGTAAATTGTATTTCAAAGACTAAAAAGCAGCTAATCAATTCTTTCAAAACTGAAGTTACGTATCTTGCTGTTTTTTATTTAGAAAGCACAAAAACCATGTACAAATATCTACAAATTTTGTAAACCGAAAATTCATCTTAATAAAATTTGCCATAATTCACTTGCAGCTGAACTCTCAGTAACAATACTAGAATTTATTTTGGAAACTAAAAGTTGTAACTTAGCCACATTATTTTGGTTTCTGAAATTTGATGAGCCAGTTAATTCACAGATGTTTTTTTAAAGTGTGAAAAATTACAATTTTAAAGTGTGATATAAATATATTCTGGTGGCTTTGGAATGCAGTATATGGTTTCTTAAGTAGAAGTGGGCTTTCTATTTCATTTTATTTCTCCTTCTACCAAGCAGTAGTTCATGTCTGAATTTGCTGAGGGAAGAGGAAAATAAAATTTATTATTTTTCTTTTAAGTACTTGGATTATGGGATTGGCACGCATTGCTGGAAGATTAACACAAACCACTTTTTTGTTTCTGCAGCCTTTGGTATATGTCTCAAAACTCTTTTTTTAATCCATTTCAGGAACTTCTGTCTGACAGTTACAGTGATCCACATATGTGCTTCGACATATGCAGCTGTCAGTTTGTTTACCATTACTCATTTGAGACATATGAGCAGGCTGACATGATGCTTAAAAATGCTTGCGGGAATCTCTGTCCTGGAGGGTATTTTATTGGCACAACTCCAAATAGCTTTGAGCTTGTGTAAGTGCTATTCATTCTATTAATTTTTAAAATTGTATGAAATGTTATCAAATTTAAAGGAGTCACTCTTTGGGTGCCCTTGATGTATTTTACAGCAAAATGTTTCCAGCTGAGGGCCTGTGTTGCCTACTTGCCAGGAGAGTCAGACATACAGTAACTTGAATAAAATGGAGCAGATTGCACCCACCCTCATCTTTCATAGGGAGGTATGCCCTCAGGGTACTACAGTTCCTAGCACGTAATGCTTCTGTATTGATTTAATTAGTGACAAAACAAGTACAATGTGGGCTGTAGCTGCAAGCTTCCTCTAGGACACTTTTGAATCTGCCTATTTCTAACCCTGAACTGCCTCTAAGGGATAAAGAGTTCAGTTTCCATGTTTGTCTAATTTTTGACCCCTTTGAGTGTTATAACCTGTTATCTTCAGACTTTTTATTCAAATTTCAACACTTTTTCATTCCCATGTTTTTATATTAGTCTTAATTGATGGCTAAGGGAGACAGGGCGGTGCAGAGAATAGGTCACTGGAATGGACTGTCCTTCTGTGATCTTGTCCAAGGTCCTTGCACCTCTCTTTAGTTTCTTCATCTGCAAAATGGGAATAACAGCTTATTTATCAATTATTACTCTTTTTATATATCTTTATGTAGAAAGCGACTTGAAGCTTCAGAAACTGATTCATTTGGGAATGATGTGTACACCGTACAGTTTGAGAAGAAGGGGGATTATCCCTTGTTTGGCTGCAAGTATGACTTTAACTTGGAAGGAGTTGTTGATGTCCCTGAGTTCTTGGTTTATTTTCCTTTGCTGATAGAGTAAGTTTACTTTTGACTTCATTATGTAATCAAATTTTGTAGAATTGTATGAGCACATAGCAGAAATCTACCACCAGGCATTACTGTAATATCAGGATATACTACTTAAAACATTTTATTAGTATTCTCTCAAATCTGGTTCAGATTTGGATTATTGGTAGTGAAAATTCTTGGAATAAAATATCTATCTTCAGATCCTGAGTGGTAGCCCCAAATTAAGATGCTGGTGTAAAACAGTATTTCAGATTCTTGATCAGGTAGCTAAAACTTTATATTTTTATAGTATTTGTAAATTAGTTATGCTGTGCTGCCAGCTATTTTAAGGCCTCCATGTTTTTTAACAGGACCCTACCAATTTCAGTTGTGCCTCAGAATGAACTCATTTCTCCTGCTGCTATTACTTAAAATACTAAGATACTTGGGGAGAAATCCTAGCTTTGTTGAAGTTAGTGTAAAACTGTTTGACTCACTGGGGCCAGGATTTTACCCTTCAGGGAGCATTTCTGCTCTGAAAAGTGTCACTAAAAAAGTGAAGTGATCTTCTGCCCATGTAATATATGTGGATAGAATAAAAAAAAAAGCCACTGTTAGATACGTTGGCTCTACAAGCCTAAGAATGCTGGGGATTCTGTTCAGACTTGTCAGTCTATTGATATAAATGCTTACTAAAGCGCAACCAGTTGCAGGCAGTAGGGTTGCACGGGAGTCACTGAAGGCAGAACTCTTATTATTGGGGATAATTGTGAAATGGGAAATAATCCAGGTTGGCTCTTTCAGACCTTCTTTTTAAATCATAATGTAGCAAAAGAGGGTTAAAAACCCCAATTTTTTTTCCTCTAAAGGCTTCCTGTGAAATAATATATACTCCAGCAGTGTTTCTCAACTTTTTGATACCAGGGACTGACTTGCTGTCTTCCTAAACTGTCAGCAAAATCTCACGGACCCAAGAGGCTTCCACAGACTGGTGGTTGAGAAACAGTGCTCTATAGTCTGTGTTTGGGGATATGTAAATATGCCTCTAGCTAAAAATCTCATTTTCAGCTAACTTGTGGTGTGTGTGTGTGAATGTATACATATGTACAAAATGAATTTTAATTAAAAGTTGTTTCATTATATATGAAACAGATTTTTTAAAATCTAACACTGTTTCAAAAATTGACAAAAGATGATGTGACCTTTCTCTGCCAACAGCTAGCCTTTCCTTCCCACGTTCTCTTTTCTCCCTTGTCTCCTCCTCTAACCTGTGCACTGAACCCATCCCATTTCCTGATCTCTCTCTCTCACCCATACTTATCTCCTCCCTTACTTTTTCTCCTTAACCTCTTGCTCTTTCTGCTCATAATACAAGTGTGCTTCAACCTCTCCCGTCTTAAACCCAAAAGAAATAAAACATGCCACTCTTGACACTGTTTGCCTCTCCAGCTACTGTCCCATCTCCCTTTCGTGTCTGAGGGCTTGTCTACACTTACCTGAGAGGGATGCGCAGCGAGTGATGCGTCGGCAGTCAATTTAGCAGGTCTAGTGAAGACCTGCTAAATCGACCGCAGATCGCTCTCCCGTCGACTCCTGTACTCCACCCGAATGAGAAGTGCAAGGGGAGTCGACAGGAGAGCGTCTCCCATCGACATAGCATAGTGTGGACCCCATGGTAAGTAGATCTAAGTATGTCGACTTCAGCTATGTTATTGATGTAGCTGAAGTTGCGTAACTTAGATAAATCTCCCCCCATAGGGTAGACAAGGCCTAAGTTAATTGAAAATGTTATCTACAATTGCTGTCTGTAGTTGCTCTCCTTCAGTTCCATCCCAGACTCTCTTCATTCTAATATCTGCCCCTTGCACTCCACTGAAAAGGCTCTTGACAAAGTCTTTAATGATGGTTTCCTAGGCGGAGCTCAGAACCAGTACTCTTCATCCTCAACCTGTCAGTGGCCTTTGACACCATCATCATGCTCTTCTTGTCCCTTGATTTCTGTTACTCTGTCCTCTTCTGGTTCTTTTCCTACCTCTTAAATTGCTCCTTCAGCAAGTCCTTCAGTGTATCCACCTTACCGCCCCCCCCCTCTTCCCCCCCCCCCCCCCCCCCCCCCCCCCCCAAATCTGGCTTCCACAAAGCTCTGCCATTGGTCTCTTCTTTCTCTACACTTTGGATAATATCCTCTGCAGCACAAATTCCACTATCCTCTCTATAGTGACAGCTCTCAGATCTATCTCTTCCCTCCAGATCGTTATCCTGTCCAAAATAAAATCTTGGCCTCTGTCTTGTGACTATTAAATCGTCAGCTGAAGCACAATCCTCTTGCTTGTTGCCCATGCCCATAATTAGTCCTTCATCTTTGACTCAGACCTTTCTAGGTCCTTGCATCCAGGCTCTATCTCAATCTTATAGATTCTCTTACATGTAAGATACAGCCTTTCCTATCCGTCCACACAGCTTGTCCAGGTTCTCACCATTTCATGTCTCCATTACTGCAATGTTCTTTTTTCTAGCCTTGACAAATGCAGTCTTGCCCACTCATCCATTTAGAATGCTGTTGCAAATGATATTATTCTAGCCCACTGCCTTGACCACGTAACTTCTCTCTTTGCATCATTTCACTGGCTTCCCTTTCTCACATTAAACATTAGATGTTTGTGTTCGCTTTCAAGGTCCATCACCACCCTACCAGTTATCTGTCATTTACTATTGAAATGTCAGCTCCTGCTGATTGGCCAATAATGCTAGCCTTCATTGCCCACTAGTTCATTTCTTAAATGAACACCGTCATTATTGGGAGGAGATCCATGTAAACACCCACAAAGCTACTTCGTTATCCTTAAAATCCCTTCTTAAAGGTCTCGCCTTTGCAGTGATGCCTCAAACTTGACAACAGTTAGACTGCTCGTATGCTAATACTAGTGCCTATCATGGTGACCAATATTGTATCATTGTTTCCTTGTATTCCCTGTCTATATCTATCTGTTGTTTCTTGTCTTATACTTTGATTGGGGAAGGGACTCTCTTTTTATTCTCTCTGTACTGAGCATAGTACAATGGAGTCCTGGTCCATAATTAGGGCTCCTAGGCATTATGGTAATACAAATAAATAATAATAATTAGGGAAAAGGCCTCTGATACCTATAGGCCCATTTCCAGTATTAGGTTCTGTTAATATAGATCTGTGCAGAATCCCATTTAAGTTGATAGAACTCTTCATGGGTTCAAGGGGTCATAGTAGCTGATCTTGATGCAGGGGCATAATGGGGGGGGAAAAAAAGTTTGACTCCAAATTCAGATTGAGTTTTCATCAAAGCTTGTGTTTCAGGGAGAGAGAAATTGCTTTGTCCAAGTCAGAAATATTTATACCCAGGCTTAGAGCAGAGAATTTTTGATGACATTATAACTCCTTGAAAATGGATATTTGATGGCAATGTGGACTTTTCCAGCCTTTCTGATAAAAGCCATAAATATATAAACTTAGAGGTTGCAGTCCTACTGAAGACCATATGATGTCTGTGTGGTTCAAAACTATCAACTATGATAAACTCAGGCTTTTGTTGCTTTAAAAATACCTCTACAGTAATTTTGTGGATCACTTAAGCATACTATTTTCACAGAATGGCAAAAAAATATGGCATGAAACTAGTCTACAAAATGACATTTCGGGAATTCTACGAAGAAAAGATTAAGGATGAGGAAAATAAAATGCTGTTAAAGCGAATGCAGGCTTTGGAGGTAAATATAAAAATGCTGATTTTAAAAAACTCCTTCGTTCATTTAAATAGTGTTTTGCATCTTGCTGGGGTTGATCTAGTTTAGCCATAGCTTTGGGCAATAAATTATGACTAGTAGTCAAGTGCTGGCATTGTAGGAGCCAAATAGTTCCTATGGCTTGCTGCTGAAAGCAGTTAATCTTCTAAATTTTGTAGCTAACGAGTTTCAAGTATTTTTCTGTTGAGAACAAGTTTTTATATTAGGTTACTAGGCAACTGTGCATGTTATACTTGTAATTTTCATTTAACAGGTTCTACACACTTGTGCTTTGTATTGTATTTGCTTATCTTTTTATATAGGTGTGTGTATGTATGTATGTGTATATATTTGTAATATCTGGTGCTATATAAATAACTGTTCATTGAAAAGAGTGGTCCAATGCTTCCATTATAAACAAGAGAAAGAAATGGAATAGAAGGACTTGCTGTTGTCTATCATATAATTACCTTTTTTTATGTGCAGGAAACCTATTTATTAGAAAACCGAGCAAGAATTGAATTATGTATACAAAAATAAATACTTTGTATATACAGGACAATTATACTTTTAAATGTAAATCCATAACTAGTCTTATATCTATGTCCAGCAGTAATCTTTTACCCTCAATGTCTCACTTACACTTGGTTCCCCCAAGGAACAGGTACTGTGTGTGTATATCTTCTGCAGCTTCAGGCAGTTTTCCAAACCGGGAGAGGTTAGCACTATACACACACTCCTGACTGTGGTTGATCTTGCCTAGTTTACATTGCAGTAAAACAAAAGGGCCTTGTCTCCACTATGTTTGTACAGCAGAATAGCTAACCAGCATTAGTTACACCATGATAAAAGCACACCTTCTTTTGGTTAGTGAAGACCTAGCCATAATCTGTCAGGAGAGAATTTGCTTATACTGGAAGAGCAGAAAGCTTAGGGTACATCTACACTACAGGGGGGAGTCGATTTAAGATACGCAAATTCAGCTACGTGAATAGTGTAGCTGAATTCGACGTATCGCAGCCGACTTACCCCGCTGTGAGGACGGCGGCAAAATCGACTTCTGCGGCTTTCTGTCGGTGGCGCTTACTCCCACCTCCGCTGGTGGAGTAAGAGCGCCGATTTGGGGATCGATTGTCGTGTCCCGATGGGACGTGATAAATCGATCCCGGAGAGGTCGATTTCTACCCGCCGATTCAGGCGGGTAGTGTAGACCTAGCCTTAGAGTGAGCAGAATGAAGAGCAAGAGTTGAGAATAAGAGGAAACAAGTTTAAAGATGTATAAAGAGGGGCAAAGATGTGTTGAAAACTGAAGACAAGGATGATAGGTTAATTTTGCAAGGAAGCTAATGAAACGATTCAAGGAGGGGGAAAGGGATCAAATCAGTGAGAAGAATATGGTTTTGCCACAGTAGTTTGGATTAACAATCGAGGTGAAAAGGATGCGACAATGCTTGAGGTCAGAAGCAAGGTTTTTGCAATGGCAGCATCAAGAAAGGACAAACACTGGAGATGTAAATACTATATAAATTATAACGTGTTACAGATGCAATATAAATTTTTGTGATGGCTTGTGTGAAATGATAGTAGTTTGTCATGTGTTCGTAGACTTTTTTTTTTTTTAAACATGATGACTGATGCCCATCCAAGTTGATAGCCGTGATAGTATACTAGACAAAACCCTGGTCTACACTACAGAGTTAGGTCAACGTAAGGCAGCTTACATCAACATAACTCTATAAACAGCTACACTAAAATGTAACTTGCCCGCCATGCTGACTTAACTCCACCTCCACAAGCGGCACAGCGCTTAGGTCGATGTAGTTAGGTTGACGCAGTGTCAGTGTAGACACTGCGTTGCTTACGTCTATTGTTGTCGTCCCACAATGTCCCAGACTAACAGTAAATCGGTGCAAGTGCTATACTGGTGAGGCCATGCACCGCCGACACAAGCTGTGTAGTGTGGACATGCAAAAGCGATTTAATTACTGCGGTGGCTGTTTGTCCACATACCATAGGTTGATATAATTTTGTACTGTAGATATACCTTTTCTAGCATTGGGCCTCTATGGGTAATTCATGTCCTGATCTAGAAGCTTTCCCTTCAGAGCAGGACTATGGTGAGTTGCCCTGGCAGTGTGCAGGAACTTGTACTGGTACCTGTCCTACAGCTGAACTGTGAATCAGTAAAAATCACTTTCCGGTATCTAGAATCTTTCACAAGTACTAAATCCATTTTAAAAATCCAATAGGTAACTTTGTTTAAAATGATAGCTATGTCATGTCTCATTTTTGATGTTTTGAACATTCATCTATTTTTATAACTTCAGAATTGCATAGGACTTCATTTCCAGTACTTAGAGCAAACAATTCAGCAGCCACTTCAATCTTATCGGTTTTACCCTATTACAGAACAGTGATGGGATAGTCTTACAATAGTGAGTGTGATCGATAAGCTCTATAGATACATATGTCACTTCTCTGCAGTAAGTACTAGTCAATTCTGATTCACTGTTTGAAGTAATTAAATTGGATTTCGTATAAATCTGCTTGAGCATAAAAATTGGTTTAATTTTTTTTTTCCAGAAAGCAAATAATGAGACTAAATTTTCAGACTTGGATAGCTAATGGTAGGCATTGAAATAACTGCAGATTGACTTTTTTCATAGGTATTGAGCTCCCTTTAAGGCCTCTTTTAGGGTATGTCTACAGCGTAATTGAAAACCCATGGCTGGCCTGTTCCAGCTGACTCAGGCTTGTGGGACTCAGGCTAAGGGGCTGTTTAATTGTTTGGGCTGGAACCTGGGCTCCAGCCTGAGCCTGAATGTCTACACTGCAATTAGCCCCTTAACCTGAGCCCTGTAAGCCCAAGTCAGCTGGCACAAGCCTGTTTTCAGTTGCAGTGTAGGCATACTCTTATGTAGGAGACACCTTTTTTGGTTCACTTTTTTTTTTTTTAAACATCTAGCCATTATGTAGTAACTTATGTTTTTTTCTTCAGCCATATCCTGCAAATGATAATTCCAAACTTGTCTCTGATAAACCTGATGATTATGAGCATGCAGAAAAGCTTATGAAAGATGGTAAACCAAAGTTACCTCTGGTAAGTGGTTTTTATTTATTTATTTAAGTGATAGAATCTTGTCAGAAGCAAAATGTGCTCAGTGAAACATAGGGTCTAGCCTTACAAACACTTAGGCATCTGCTTACCTTCAGTTCCATTGAAGTCAATGGAATTCTTCATCTTTATAAAGTACATACATAAGTGTTCAGAAAATCAGGGCCTTAGTAGATAATTTATTTAATGACATATTCAATTTTATAAAAATCAGTGTTAAAATTAAATGGAAAACTTACTATGTTCTTCAAAGAAACAACTATAGTTTAGAATGACCAGTACCCTCTCTCTTCCACAAGAGATCTGATGTTTAATTGTCCTTCACACTAAAGGGTAGCATATCCATGTAGACTGTAAGTCATAGGTTGAAACATTCTTCCCTTTAAACTGAGATTTATTTTTCAAGCACTTGTTTATCCACTCATTGATATATTTAAATAAAGGTCTGATCTTTATAGTAAAAATGTAGTGATCGTGTAACATAAAACCCTATATCCAGGGGGAAAAATTGAATAAACGAGTTAGCTAAACTATTATCTCAAACCTGCAGATGATTGAAAAAGAAATTTCCCTATTAGTAGTTGATAGATTAATGGATCACCTATGTAAAGAAAAAGCTGCTTGATTTCTTAGACAAGTATTTTTGTTACTAACTGTTTAAAATATTCATGATTTAGGGGAATGTTTGATTTATATTTCATCATACTCCATTTGTGATGTGTGCCTTATTGTCAATTTCTTTAAAGGGAACCTTGAGTAAATCTGAATGGGAAGCAGCAAGTAAGTACTGTTTGCAAAGTTTGAATACTATTGCTTACCAAAACTGTTTGTTTAATAACATGACTGCCTTGGACATTGTGCATGAGTGTAACAATTAAGCAGATACTTTCAGACTTGGTGACCTAAGGTTAAGCACTAAATAAAAGGTACCCATTTTTGTTTGTGTTCAATAGCTTTGAAAATCAGAATCCTTTTAATTTAGGTGCTTAAATATGGATTTAGTTCCCTATAACCGGGTTTCAATTTAAATATACTTAACAGAAGCAGTTTACAATGCTCAAATCTTCAAGGAATAAATGCATAGTTTGGGAGAAGGCTTTTTATGTAGCGAAGATGGAATGGAAACTCTGAAGGCCAATAGATTTGGTCTTAAGTGTTTTGGCACCTTGTACCTCAGCTTAGCACAGGCTTTTTTTCTGATTGTGCAGTAAAATTTTAATAAAATAGAAGTTTCACCTTTTGAGGTGAATTAAAGAACCAAGTAAAAATTAGCAAGAAATTATCAAGCAAATCCGATTATTTTCTTGAGGGCTGTTGATATTGCATATTGCTTTTTTTCAGTAGTCAGTATACTTCAGACACAAGCAGGTTAGGAATAAATAAGAAGTCTGAGGAGATTGAGGCTACAATCTGATGATTTGTAGGCTTTTTAAAATAATACAACATTGTTACATACGTTCTGGATGTTTTTAGAGAGGTCATAGAAAAATTTTTAAATCACAAAGTTTTAAAGATTTTTTTTTTCTTCTGAAATTCTTTCCAAAGAAGAAAAGAAGTTGATTAGAAAAAATGTTTCCTTCCAAGAGAGAGTTTTCATATAACTTATGGCAGACAAAAAGCCATATGCTATCAGGTTAATGTTCTTTCAGAGTTTGGTATGTGTTGGCATCCTCAGAAGTGTGTTTAAAAAAAAAAGGGGGGGGGAGCTTATTTATCACGTGATTTTTCATACAGTCTTGGGTCACAATTTTTCTCATATGGAGCAGGTGACCTTAATTTTTTTCAAATAATTCTTTACTCCCCTTTAGTGCTTTGGTTGTACAAACCAAACTGGTGTTCTCTTATTACGGCTGTCTCATTTTAGATAAACATACATCAGTCCAGTTGTAAAGGGAAAACATGGAAAACTCTTGTAACTACAAGATTTCTTTCTTCTTTTTAGCAACTATTATAATCTCATAAATGTGGGTTTTGTTTCTCTATTTCCATTAGAGAGAGATTGAGGAATAGTGCCTATAAGGAGTAGGATGTAGTCATAGCTTGATCAAATAAAAAGAATAACATTTTGTTTCACTGCTGGAAAAGGCATTCAGGCTTACTGTATAGATTGAGCAACCTTCTAGCAATGACTTAGTTTATCATAAACACAAATATTTGATGCCAGCTGGAAGCCCATAATAACTCAAATTGGATTCTGTTTGTTCTCATAAGAAATTGGTCTTGCAGCACTGTCTAACACAATAAATGAATGTCTCTGTTACTATAAAACATACGGGTCTCCACAGATTTCATTGTCCCATATATCTTCCTTTGATTACATACCAAATTAAGTATTTCCGAGGTGTGTCACTCTAGCCGAGACTGCGCTGAAGGTACAACTTGCAATTAACAAAATGCTAGCTAAAAGAAGAACAGGAGTACTTGTGGCACCTTAGAGACTAACAAATTTATTAGAGCATAAATGCTAGCTAGTAGCTGTAAACGCCTACTCAGCAGTATGTTTTCAGATCTTGCTTTTTTAAAATTAGCAAACTTCAACTTTTCTTATCTTTTGGATTTTAGTCAGTTTTCCTTATTTTTAATTGTACAGAGTTGAACGCACAACCTTAATTCTGCCCCACTATATATATATATATATATATATATATATATATATAAAATATATATATAAGAAATTGTGAACATGAATTTGAAGACTGTCCCTACATAAAGGGGAGCAGAGTTAAGGTGGCATGTCAAGCACTCTGGTAATGAAACGTGAATGTTTAACTGCAATTAATGTTGCCTTAAGCCAGGGGTGAGCAAACTAGGGCCCGTGGGCCAGATCCAGCTTGCCATCTGTTTTAATCCGGCCCTTGAACTCCAATTGGGGAGCTGGCTCTGGGGCTTGCCGTGCTCCAGCTGGGGAGCAGGGTTGGGGGCCATTCCACGCAGCTCCCGGAAGCAGCGGCATGTCCCTCCTCCAGCTTCTATGCGTAGGGGCAGCCAGGGAGCTCTGCTCTGCATGCTGCCCCTGCCCGAAGCGCTGTCCCCGCAGGAACTGTGGCCAATGGGAGCTGCAGGGGTAGCGCCTGTGCTGCCTGGCTGCACCTCTGTGTAGGAGCTGGATGGGGGACATGCTGCTACTTCCAGGAGCTGCTTGAGGTAAGCGCTGCCCGGAGCCTGCACCCCTGAGCCACTCCCCTAGCCCTGATCCCCTTCCCACCCGCCAAACCCCTCGGCCCCAGCCCGGAGGACCCTCCTACCCCCAAACCCCTCATCCCCAGTCCCACCCCAGAGCCCGCACCCCCAGCCAGAGCCCACACCCCTGCCCCACCCCAAAGTCCCCTCCTGCACCCTGAACTCCTCATTTCAGACCCCACCCCAGAGTCTTCACTTCCAGCCAGAGCCCTCACCCCCTCCCACACCCCAACCCCAATTTTGTGAGCATTCATGGCCCACCATATAACTTCTATACCCAGATGTGGCCCTTGGGCCAAAAAGTTTGCCCACCCCTGCATTAAGCTGATAATAGTGTGTTGCTAACTGCATTTAAAATACTTGTTGATAATTATTTTGCATTTAATTTTAGATTCATATTTTGTATCTTAGATTTGTGGTTACGCGTTCAGAAGAAATCCAACCCAGCCTCTTAAATACAAAAACATGTTTGAACGGAGATGTGGGTTTTTGCATACAAAAGTTGCAGGTGCAATACTAGAAGTTGCTTTTAAAAATTTGCTGTAATAAGAAATGGTAACTGATGGCGTAGCCATTGTTGCAGTTTCTTTTAATAAATAGAATTTGTTCTGCAACAGCTTAGGAGAGAGGAAAATGTCTGTCTTTATGTTTGAAACCTTTGGAGAGCAGGAAGTAATGCAAATTTTAAATATTCTCTTCTTTCATAGGTATTTACTTGGTTTTTGCATTTGAAAAGCAACAGTGAAAAGAACAATACTGGAAGTAGCAAGAGGAGATTGCATCCTGGTACAAGTTGGAGTGATGTAAAACCATTGTGGCGACTATTTTTTTATGTTTATTTTTTAATTATTAGAAGTGTGCGGGACACTACCAAAAACTAGGGCAAGCTCATGAATCTGAGTTACAGTTGCCTGTCTGCGACAGATGGACTTTTGTGTATATAGAAGATTGTCTGAACCTGGCTTTTTAAACATTTTTCAGTAATCTGCATGCTCTCAGAAATGCCATTTGAACTCCACAACGCTCTTGTTTCCAATAAGAAGTTCGTTAGTAAAGTTTGTTCAGGTGACCAAGGGCCTGGGCCTGTACCCATTGAAGTCAATGGAAGGACTTCCAGTGACTGCAGTGATGTAGGATCAGGGCCTAAGAGCACTGTACAGCAAAGCTCAGATTGATCACAGTGCAGCACTTCAACAGTATTAAATTGTATTGAAGTTGTAGTTTATGTAGAAAGGTCCCAAACTGTTCTTGTTTTTTGTGATTACTGATATGTAGTGTCATTACGTGATAACTTCAAGATTAAATGGATTTATGTTCTGTACAACTGAATGTGCTGAAAGTATTGTTAGAGATGCCTTCAATAATTGAATTTCTGTCAGTTTTAATGTTCTGCAGATTATCTGCAAACAGGTAGTAACCCCTAAATTTAGATTGCCTAACACTTTCCATTATAAAAGACGCCTGTGACTTTTTTTCTTAGAAGCTTTAACACGTTTCTTATTTGTGGCAGTTCTTTGGAACTTGGCAGGGACTAAAGACATGCTTTCCACTCATTCTGTTAAATGTTATTCAGGTTTGGCTGAGTTGATAAACTATTGAAAATAATTGTTTCTCTTCTCTCACATGTGCTGCTCAGGAAAATTTTGGCAGCATATCAAAATAACTAACAGTAGCTTTCTAAAGAGCTGGGCCTATGCTTCACTGAGAATACCTGGGATTTGACTGAGCAACTACAGTAGTGGGTATGGGGAGCTTACCCCTACCTCCCCCCAATGGCATATGGTACTAATGACCACTTTCCCCCACCTTGGGATAAAACCCTTTTGAGCTGCCAGCTAATGAAGTCTTATAGTTCAGTTGGTACAAGTGTGTACTGCAGTGTTGGAAGGTTTAGGGTTCAAACCCTGCTGTTACCTGGGAGGTAACTCGACCTACGGTATGTTGACTTCAGCTACATTATTCACGTAGCTGGAGTCGCGTAGCATAGGTCGATTTACCGTGGTAGTGTAGACATAGCCTGTGTTGTAGCTAAGGAATTTCTAAATGTGAGAACTCTTAAGTGTTTTATGGAACTGCACAGAAACGCCAAATCTAGATCAGCTAAAAAAAATCACTGCTTATATCAAGTTGTATTTGAAAATGCTCTGTACTTAAACATCATTATGAAAATCCCCTTACTTGTGCAGTTTAAGTTATTGAATTTAAAATAATGCAGAATTATCGCTGGGGATGAAAAAATCTGAAAAGAGGTGCCGGGGGAGAACTGGGAGTTGCTAGACAAAGAAATTGGGACAAGGAGTAGGGTAGGGGAGATCACAGAATGTTTGGGAGCCAGTGGGATGGAGAACTTGGGCAGGAAGAAGGAGAGAGAAAGGTTGGGAAGTGAGTGAACTGGACCAGGCTGGGCAAGTAGACTGGGATCAGAAGCCTGAGGAGTGGAGATCAGGACAATGAGTCAGTAATGGAGTAGAGACAGACCTGGGACAGGTTCAAGAGGAGAGGAGGTCAGGCTTGCAGGGGGTAATTGCAGAAGTCTGTGCTTACTAGAGAACACTTCCTTCTAGAGCCTAGAATGGAACCCAAGATCTTGGAGTCTTGCTATTCCTCTGATACCAGAGATCTATGAAACCTAGAGATGGTGAGAAAAATTCATTAAAACGTTATCGGAAAAAAATGTTTTGACAAAAATGAAACTTTTCATGAAATTGTATCAATTCTGATGAAAAGTCCCAAACTTTCAGAATGAATTTTTTTTTTAGTTTTTAGCTTTAATTTTATTTTGGAATGAAATTTTAGGAAATTAAAAAAAAATCGAGCAGCTTCTACTTATACTGATTGAAACATCTTATTTTATAAATCAGTGTCTTTTATTTGTGTTATAATGAAATAGTGACATTTTGACAGTGATTTCACAAAGTTTTGTTCTAAAACAAATTCAAAACTTTCTAAATTTGAACTTTTTAAATTAAATTTTCAGACCTTCCATTTCTCAGGAAATTTCTAATTGGAATTTGTTTGTTGTGATTGGAATGAAACCAAATTTTGAAATGTCAATTTCCCACAAAACAAATTGAGTTTCACCCAGCTCTACTGAAGCCCACTGGGAAAGAGTCCTATATCACTCTAGTACTGGTTCACATAGTGAATAACAGCCTACTACTGCTATCAGATACCCCGTTAGTTCAAGTGTCAAGCTAGCTCCCTGGATGGGAAAATAAAAACCTTTCCAGCTGTTGATTTGTTCATGTTTAGAACATGCCAGAAGTTGACAATTCTAGAGTAATGCACAACCTCCCTTTGCAAACTGTACCCACTGCCCATTATGTGTGTCCAGATATCTACCATACTTTCTGTAATTATGGAGTGTGGAATTGTCCACACTAGTAGCGAAACAGGTAACAAAGCTAGAGAGAAACTTACTGACTGAGTCACTGTCCTAGTGGCCCGGGACCTAAAACACAAGAAGAAATAGACTTTCTGTCCCCGGGAATGTAAAGTGTCTAGAATGGCACAAAACCAGTAGATAAGCTGAGCGGGGAAGAAAGTGTCATTTCAAACAAAGTATGTAATAAGCAGTGTCATGTCGTCCATCTTACTGGAAGTCTAATGGTAAATCTTCGAGCAGGAGCCACTTTAAGGCCGGTGGAAGGATTAAATAATCTCCACTTTTCAGTCACTTGGAAGAACACAACTACCATATCTGCAGATTGGACTACTTTCTGAAACTCCCTGGCTTCCCTGGTGTTTTTCAGTTTTCCATCCCTTACCTTTCTACCCTAAATATACCGGTGAGTTACATTTTGGGGGGCTGGAGGGAGAATCTGGGAATCCTCTGCAAATTTAGAATTTGAAATATTTCAGATTTCTTTTTTGGCGTGGGGGAATATACTCTGTACCTTTTTATCTTTGTAACTCTATTGTTCTGTGGATGAGAAACTTCAATTCACTTCTCATGAATTACCTCTATTTTTACTTTTCTAGAGGCAAAAATATCTAAAGAACAAACTGTTACCTAAACTTATCGTTCATGGTAACTTATTAGGTAAATCCATATTGGCAGACCTAAGTAGTTAAACTGAAACTTGTGAGGGAAAAAATGTCAAGTTAAGGGTGTATTGCACACTGCCTATGGAAGTGTAACAGCACTGACAACAATTAGTTGCTAATTAAAGCAGGTTTAGCTGGCAGTCTCACTGCTGAACTGTTTTGCAGTTTCAATGCTGAATGATTATTGTATTAAAGAATCATTGCGAGTTTTAAATACTGTTTAAGAGGGGCTAGTTTTTGCAAATTAGATAACTGCACACAAATGCACATGATTTGGGTGTGAATTTGTAATTACCACATTTGCTAATTAGATATGTGATTACATGCTTTAACTGTCCAAATATCTGCCCCAAGCTTTATGGGAGTGTACTGCACAATCTCTGAGCCAAATTGTGTCCCTTTAATCAATCAAGACACTCACTGGCTCAGACAGCAGTTTTGCTCTCTAAGGGCTTCAGAATTTGATCGTTTTGTTACTGAATAGAAAGAATCTGGTATTTAAGATTAATGCTGCTGTTATTAAATTGGGTTTTATGGTAAACTGCTGCCATAAAATATTTGCATTGCAGCTATGACACTGATTAAGTGTTCTCTCATAATAAATTATTTTTCAGGTTTCTAACTATCTGAAAAATGTAACAACTCTATTCTTAGCTCAAAGATGAACTTCTAGGGCAAGATCAGAAGACATCCATTTGGCTATTTTTGAAATATGCAAATATAAAGGCCTCAAGGGTTTTATACACAAACCAGCTAAGAGAATGTTCAGGTGCATTTTTGTTGCCCTCGCATACTTCTTTTTAGTACTACAGGCCCAGTCTACACACACAAATTGCACTGATTCAACTAAATCTGTTTCCTTAAAATTGGTGCAGTCCCCCTTCGTAGGCGTCTTGAATCAGTTTGAGGGGTTAATATTAATGAATTCAACCTGTACAAATGCTCCTAAGCTACTGTGAGGGTAAATGTCTCTGGCACGTTACTAGAATTATAGCTTAGATATATAGAGCCCTGTGCGGATACAAAATTTGTATCCGCGTCAAATCCAAGATCTGCAAAAATAGTCCAGGGATATAAAGCAGATATCTGCAGTTTTCAGGGCTCTTGATACAAAATTTATATCTGCATCTGATCTGCATAAATGGTCCACAGATAGCTGCATCTGTGGATTTGCAGGGCTCTACAGATATAGATGTTAAATATTGGTTACACCCCAGGACATGTAATTCAGCCTACCCACTCTGATGGCATGAGTGTTGTGGTTTGTGGAGAGGGAATGGTTGCCATAACATCTGTGTACCAGCCTGTGTTGATTTATGGCCACTGGGTATGTGTCATGGCTGATCCAGTGGCCATGCCTTCCCTAGCCTATCCCAACTTGCTTCTGATGGCCTACTTCTTCAGAGCCCAGTTCTGCAGTGTTCAGCTGTTGTGCAGTGTTCCTGTGCTGCTGAACAGTGGTTCTGCTATACTGGTGGCTTTAGTCCTGTGCATCAGGAAAAATTTCATCCCTTTGAAAATAACCTCTTAAGATGCTGTTGGGTGGAGACCTGATCTGTACAGTGATGTACCAGCACCTTTTTTATTAAAGTAGGTTCAGTGCTGGTAAAAGATATATTAACAGTGCTAGAGAATGATGGAGACTTGTATTCACAAAACAGGTACATCACTATCCTTGGCAATTTATGCTAATTTGTCACCACCCTAATATAACTCAACTTTAAAAATGCAGAGATCACCTCTTGTGAGTATTTTTGTCTTCCTGTCCTCTACTGAGGCTACCGAAATAGGTGCCAATTGTGGTAGTGAGTTTTGTGATATGGATGCCTGTCCTCTCTAAACATTTTGTGCAGAAAAATGATAATTTATGCTAGAAAGTTGCATCCTAAAATTGAAAGTTACAGTTTCTGCAAAAACTGCAACTCAACCTTATTGCCCATAGTTAATAGCCTAGTCAGTAAAACAATGGCTTATGAGCTTGATTTTTCAAGGTGCTGAGCCTTCTGGCTTTGATCCCACAAAGCACTTAAGCATGTGCTTACCTTTCAAGCATCTGAAGTTATTGGACTACTCGGTCTTAAATATAAGCAAGTGCTTAATTGGAAGATTGCTGTATTGAATTTTTCTGGTATAAAATACTTTTTATGAAAATGGTACAGGATTTGAAGTAACCCTTTTACAATATTGGAATAGTTAATTTACATAAAGGATACGTCAGTCCTTTGATTGAAATGAGGTATTTTTCAGAATCTCATTCCATATAACCAAACATTCTGAAGTACACATTAATTAAAAGAGGAGTAATTAGCATATGCTTGCTACAAATATAGTTTAGCAAATACAAAGCCTTTAAACAGTTACTTTGAGGAACATCAGTGCTAGGATAGAAATAAATCTAAAACAGCTGCAAAGTAATCAAGTGGTTGATAATCATCTTTGTAAGCTACTTAATGCCAAAGTAATACTGTTGGGGGAAAAACAGCCTAAAATCTTTATCTGTTAAGATCACCGTCACAAATTATCCTATTTGGCACATCTTTGCTATTTAGAGGTAAAATGAAAATACTGGGAAGAATATAACTGATTTATTGTAGGTTTAGGATTTTCTGGTAGTACACAAGTATCTTCTTAATAGAAGCTGACATCCAAAAGTTATGTGGTATCTTAAACTTCATAATTTTTTTTACTTTAAGCTCTCTTTCAATAATTAGTTGAAGTTTAGTTTCAAATAAAGGTGTATTTTGCTTCTGAATACATGAGGTTTTTGCAAATATCTTCTGTCCTGGTTGACTCTCAGTTCTAACAATTTGAGCCTTAGGAGAGGGGATAAACTTTTAATTCCCTGAAACTAAACTAAGACCCAAGATAGCCCATATTGTTTTCACTACTAATTTCATAAAAATGTCTTCAGTTCACTTTGAAGTCTCAAGTCCTTGTCTAGACTCTTCCACGTTTCTGAATCTTGCAGTCGTAGGGCATGATTCCCTGCTGTTTTGCATTTTGTGTAGTTGTTTACTTACAATGGTTAAACTGGGATTTTTTTAACAAATTGTAAATTCATTGAAAAATGCATTTTTCAGAGTACTGAAACTGTTCCAAAATTTGGGTCAAATTTGGGCAATAGTTTGGGCCAAAGAAAGTAAATCTTACATATATAAAAAAATAAGTCAAACCAATTTTGACAACTCTATATTAAATGTTTTGAATTTGTTTTGAAATATAGCTATATTTAGTATAAAATAAAAAATTGAAATGCCTGAAAACAAAACTGGAAAAAAAAATTTCACTTAGTTCTTTTGGTTATGAGGGGGTTTTAATCCTAAACTTTTGCTTCCATACTTTCATTTCAGGAAGAAAAACGTCAGTTTCATTCTAAAGGAATCTTTTTATTATTATTTTTCAATTCAGCCCTTCAACTGAAAAATCAATTATTCGCTCATAATTATTGCATGGTGAAAGTGGATGAGCAAATAATCAAATCAAAATGGTAATATTTTACACTCACTTTATATTGATGTGACTGATTTACACAAGGTGTAGGGCACTAGTGAATGAGTTCCCCAGAATCCAATCCTTCCTCAATCCTGCATTAGTTCTTGGCTCGGAATCCTGACTTCTTCACACCACCGTCTTCAAATAAAGACTACTTAACTGGTGATTCTAACTGTGGCTGTTGGACAACTCATCTCCAGTTTCCTTGTCAGTTCATACTATTTCTTTCACTGTCAAATTGGACAAAAGTTGCTCTAACTTGTGCATAAAGTACTAAAACTTTTTAAATGGCTGCATAAAGTAATAAACTCAAAGCCCTTTTTGTTAGCGGCTATATAAAATGTACCTTACAAATAACATCAAATTATTACAAAATTGCAACATTCAAAAATCAATCAACATTATCACTAAATCTGAGTCCAAGCAAACTTGTTCTGCTCCTGCTCTTGCTCTGCTATCTCGTGGCAATAAGGGACATCACATTTTCAGAAAAACTGTTACAGGAAGCTACTTTGTTCGCTTCTATCCTTAGGGAAGCCTTTCATTTCTAGGGTGAACAATGGATTACTTCTCAGTCCACTGTTTTTGAGGATTGTCATTGTTGAGCTTGGATGTTAGATTTGTTGCCTGCATTTTATAAATCGAGCCATAAATGCGCCAAATAAATAGCTCAACGGTAATTTCAGTGCTGGAAACTGTGTTGACTTCCTTGTTAACAGCTCCTAGTCAACAGTGAATGAGAAACAAAGGGCTGGAGTCATTAGCTGATAATCTGAGTTGACAATGTAACAGTTATGAGCGATACAGCAAGGATAGATTTAATATTTTCTGCATCAAATAGCACAGTGTTAAAATAACAGGAAAAAAATCAATGGTATTGTTGACACTGGTCAGCTCAGAGAGCTGGTAATGGGTTATGGAGACTTTCCCTTAAGTGACTAGACTGAATTTGGTTCACTTTAGTTGTAACTGGGTGTTGTGTGGTTTGTCATTTATAGCCAGGTAACACTTCTGTATGCTAGATACTGTAAAAATATGGGAAGGTACAGTTCCCATCCCAAAGAGCTTACATTTGAATGCACCGATCCTGCAAGTAGCTCTGCATGCATGGACCTTTGCCTTCTCTAGGGCTGTGAATGGCCACAGGATTCTACCCAAATAGAGCAGCTTACAGGATCAGTGCCTGACAAAGATTAACTGACATTTTATTGTAATTAAACAGTCTCTGCTCTTTAGAATAGAGAAACACCATTCTAAATAGCAGTGGTGTTCTTTAAGCATTTTTTAAAGGGTACTTTAAAAATAATGGCTCATTTTATAGACTCACATCATAAACTACCTAGCACAGCAGGAGAAAATAAGTAGGTGCATTAGCCCTCATGGCCAGAATTCACATGCTACTACACCAAATGGACTATTACTCAAAACTCCCAGGGCAGAAGGATGGCAAGTTGGCAAAAAGAGGGTGTTAGGGGATGGCGGAAAAGTCTCTCCTGTTGAAGCCAGTGCACTATGGCCCAGCGACTATTTAAATTATTATACACAGGGGAGCAGTCATTGGTCCAGAGAGAGAATGACTGTGTAGTCCAGTGGTTAGGGCACCCAACTGGGAGGTGGAAGGTCCCAGTCCCTCCAACCATTCTTTCATTATTTATCCATGGTGCACACACCACTCTCCTCAGCATCTTCCAGTGGCTAGCTTAGGTGGTTCCTTGCCTAGCATATTGGCTGCTGTGAATTGCATTCTTAGACCCTCCCTGTCTCTCACCATTCATTGTATAGGGAGCGTAGGTGCCTAACTTGGCTTTGTGTTGTTCCTGTAATATTCTAGACAACTAATAGGTGTCTAAATCCCTTTATAGATCCCATCTCAAGTTCCTCCAGCCAAAGAGACACAGTCACTCTCTTTTTATTTTCTTTAGACCTAAATGAACCCATCTATCAACATGACTCAGCAAATATCAGTATCCTTAACACAGATATTTAGCACCTGAGTGACTCAATTTTAGGGCTCGTCTTCACTACAAAATTTTATTGTGGCTGAACAGTTGTGAGCAAGAAGTCCAGGTTTTGGTTCTAGATCAGTACCAGGAGTTCTGTAAATCAGAATTCCTGTTATTTAAATAACACTTTTAATCCTAGTATTTTAAAGAGCTCCTGACCATCTTTAATTTTCACAGCACTCCTCTGATGCAAATATTTTATATACATTTTATAGATGAGTAACCTAAGATGCGTAGAAGTGCTCTGAATTGTCCAGCCTTACTGAACAAGTCAGTGACAGAGCCAAAAAAAAAATCAAAATGTTGTGACTCTGTTCTCTGATTACATACACTTTCAGTCCCTCCGGCTGGGGGTATTTTAGTTCTATGTGCGGTTTGAACACACTTTCTTCCTATGCTCTGAAAGACAGCAACTTAAACTAAGACAACAACTAAAGACAGCCCCCTTGTGGCTATGATTCTCTTTCACTGCACTTCATTTATTCTGGGCTAAATAAGTAGGATTAGAGTGCACTTTTTTAGTACGATAAAACTCTTTATGAAAATAATTTCTGAGTACAACAAATCAGTAAAAACATTTTCTAGAGACTGGAAGCCTTAAGTTCAAATTAAAGAACATAGTTTTAAGGCTGTAGCAGTGGGGGAAGAGACTTTAAAGGAGTTTAAAATAATTTTGTAGGGCCCAGTCTTCTTCTTGATCTATACTTGGAGGGGATCGTGTACAAATATATACAATTTATTTCTGAAAAAAATTGAGATTTTGAAGTTCTGTTTTGTCCTGAGTTGGGACTGAGGTGGTTTTTTTTTTTTTTTTTTTTACTGAAAAGTAAACATTTTAGATTTTTTTGGACTAAGCAAAACATTCCCAAAAACTTTGTTCTGGGTCAATCTGAATATTTCATTACTTTTTTGATGTTTTACATTTTTAAAACTATAAAATGCAATACATTTAATTTCAAGAAAGTTATTTGTAAACAAAAAAAAATCAAAATTTTCAGTTCCAACAACTTCAAACCAGGACATTCCAACATTTTCCAATGCTTTGTTTCAATTTTTTTCAGAAATGAAAATTTCACCAAAATTGCCATGTTCCTATATAATGTTTAGTTTTCGATAAAGCGGGGGATTCAGATGGGTGGAGAAGGCTATTTTGATGTCTCTCAGCCTGCATGCAACTGGCAAATAAGTAACCCCAGTTAATCTGAATAAACCTCTTTAGTGGTTTATAGTCTCTGGCATAGTGATATTTGAATGTAGCTGGCAAGTGACTGGCCCGTGAGGAGGTTGGCATATTGGGGAGCCATCCTCGTACCCATGGCTTTTCCCATGGTTTGTTGAGGGGTGTTAACAGGATACTTCACTTTGAAGGGTCCCTGGAAATATTGATTAACTACTTATCCTCCACTTTGTATTTAGCTGTGCCACACTGAGTATACAGGGTTCCCCAGACACCTGGGTGTCTTGCTAACTTGATCAGAAGCTGATTTGTAAAGTGCAGCTTCACTGTTCTATGGTACTTGGGCACCACTGCATCACAAAAATGAAAGGATATTTTGTTCAGTTTCATTCTGTAGTTGTCTTTTTGTAGATATTATAAGATAATTAACTCATCTTACTGATTGACTAATACACCCACTCTGATTGTACCAAATGTCAGTAGTTGTCTGACAGGCAGTCATTTACTTGTCTTGCACCTTTGTGCTTCAGTGAACTAATTTGTATTCATATACAGTGCTGATACAATGGTGTGAATGAGTCTTTTGTTAGGGTAAAAACAATGAGGAGTCCTTGTGGCACCTTAGAGACTAACAAATTTATTTGGGCATAAGCTTTCGTGGGCTAAAACCCACTTCATTAGATGCATGGAGTGAAAAATACAGTAAGCAGAATATATATTAGAGCACATGAAAAGATGGGAGTTGCTTTACCAAGTGGGGGGTCAGTGCTAACGAGGCCGATTCAATTAAGGTGAAAGTGGAACAGTTGACAAGAAGGGGTGAATACCAAGGGAGGGAAAATTACATTTTGTAGTGACCCATCCACTCCCAGTCTTTATTCAGGCCTAATTTGATGGTGTCCAGTTTGCAAATTAATTCCAGTTCTGCAGTTTCTCATTGGAGTCTGTTTTTGAAGTTTTTTTGTTGACGAATTGCCACTTTTAAGTCTGTTATTGAGTGTCCAGGGAGAGAGAAGTGTTCTCCTACTGGTTTTTGAATGTTACAGTTCTTGATATCTGATTTGTGTCCATTTATTCTTTTGCATAGAGACTGTCTGGTTTGGCCAATGTACATGGCAGAGGGGCATTGCTGGCACATGATGACATATATCACATTGGTAGATTGCAGGTGAACGAGCCCCTGATGGTGTGGCTGATGTGGTTAGGTCCTATGATGGTGTCCCTTGAATAGATATGCAGATATATCTGTTAGGGTGACATTCTCTCCATTGTTCAAAACCCAAACCAACTCTAATACTTGCTCCCTTGTTTTTGTCCTGCCACGGGATAATTGTGTGAATCCTGTAAACTATGGGACAATATCCCTAAATGAAAGGCAGGTCCAAGCAATCTGAGATCTCCAGTGAGGCTATTTGATTGAAGGTCCCTTGGTACAAGGGGGAAAATTCAGTGTGGAATATCATCTGACTTCAGCCATTCTAATCACAGGTGTTGACTTTTATTTCTTTGGTGCTCAACCCCTTCTCTGCCCCGAGGCTCCACCCACACTCTGCTGCGTCCCCTGAGGCCCCGCCCTCACTCTGCCTCTTCCCATCCCATCTCCTCCTCTGAGTGAGTCCCTCTGCCCATCCGCCCCTCGCTGCTCTCCACCCTCCCCCGAGTGCCTCCTGCCAGCTGCCAAACAGCCCCACCAAACAGCTGTGGCTGGTGGGTGCTTGAACCCCGGAACACCCACAGAGTCGGCGTCTATGATTCGAATCCTACTATATAATCAATCCCAATTTGTAACTGAAAATGTTGCATGAAAATCTGTCCCTGAGTGTTCACAGGCAGCTGAACAGTGAAACCTTCACTGACATGAAAAAATTCATTGAAAACACCCTGTATGTCTGTGGAAGTTTCATGGACTCAAAAAAAAAAAAAAAAAAAAAAAAAAAAAAAAAAAGCATTTTCAAACTCTTATCAGATATTTTGCACAGTTTTATCAGTATGGAGCATGATGTCAGGCATTTCCTAAGAATTAATCAGACAGACTGAGTTTAATGACTCTTTACTGCATTTTGGGCCATTAACTCCCCTCCCCTCCGATCATTAGTCTGCAGGAAAGGCCCCATGCCTCCATTAGATTGCAGCAGTTATTATTTTTGTGTGGCCAGGAGTGGTACTGCAGCTCATATCACAGCTTTTAGAATTCAATCAGAAACGAACAGAATAAGCCGTACAACCACCCACACAATTCCAAAACGAACTGGTTTGTGCTGTCACTGAAGGAGCCCTCAGGGAAGGCAAAAGGCAGCCCACAAATGTCAAGTTATACAATTTTAGTCACAGCAGTGGTGCACACAGGCTGATGTGTTGGCAGGCGGATGCTATCAGAATAAAATGTTTTATTCAATGAGTCCAAAGCCTTGATTGTGGAGGAACAATACCTCCTTGAGCTATAGAGATAACATGACTTCTTCCATCACAAATGCTGGAATGACTTTACCTTTCAATGAACTGAAGTCACCTCTGGGATGAAGGGTGACAGGCAGCTGCTCAGTGATGTGGAGAGGGGAAATGTAGGTCAGGGACTGCAGAGAAAAGTGCTGTTTACCAAAACAGTGCTACCAGATCTTTTATTTTTTTTCCTCTGAAAAAATGACATTGTGGGGTTCCATGCTTACTGCTGTTCGTTGGTGCTCATAAATTTGCTCTGTTTGTAAAATGACAGTTTTTTCTAACAACTAACCCTGAAAGCTCACTCTGAACTCTAAAAGGCACACTGAGTAATTTCTTCCCCACACATCATCAGCTGTCATAAAGATTCTGCAGGCCAATGTAACCTTCAGTTACACCTGCATAGGGTTGCAAATGGGGTTGCATAGGTGTCGAGGTTCCTTCCCCACTCTGAACTTTAGGGTATAGATGTGGGGACCTACATGAGAAGCTCTAAGCTTAACTACCAGCTTAGATCTGGTTTTGCTGCCACCACTCCCAAGTGCTAACTCCCTTCCCTGGATAGCCTTGAGAGACTTCTCCACCAATTTCCTGGTGAACACTGATCCAAACCCTTGGATCTTAAAACAAGGAGAAATTAACCATTCCCCCTCCTTTCCCCACACCAATCCTGGTGAGTCCAGATCCAACCCCCTTGGATCTTAAAACAAGGAAAAATCAATCAGGTTCTTAAAAAGAAGGCTTTTAATTAAAGAAAGAAAGGTAAAAATCATCTCTGTAAAATCAGGATGGAAAATAACTTTACAGGGTAATCAGATTCAAAGAGCCCAGAGGAACCCCCTCTACCCTTAAGTTCAAAGTTACAGCAAACAGAGATAAACACTCTAGCAAAAGGTACATTTACAAGCTGAGAAAACAAAGATAATCCTAACACGCCTTGCCTAGCTGTTACTTACAAGTTTGAAATATGAGAGACTTGTTCAGAGGATTTGGAGAGCATGTATTGATGTCTGGTCCCTCTTAGTCCCAAGAGCGAACAACCTCCAAAACAAAGAGCACAAACAAAAGCCTTCCCCCCACCAAGATTTGAAAGTATCTTGTCCCCTTATTGGTCCTTTGGGTCAGGTGTCAGCTAGGTTACCTGAGCTTCTTAACCCTTTACAGGTAAAAGGATTTTGGAGTCTCTGGCCAGGAGGGATTTTATAATACTGTACACAGGAGGGCTGTTACCCTTCCCTTTATAGTTATGAGAATAGGTGTCCCTGCAGAATCCTTAATACCGATGATTGATGTAAGAGCTGTATGTATGAAATAAGAGAACTTAACTATTAGATCCCAGGCTGAGTTTGTAGAGCTGTCAATTAGAAAAACCCCATGTTGTTACTTAAAAACTGAGCAAATTGGATATGGAATCAGTAAAACAAAATATAGCAGGAAGCCCTGTATCTACTTTTACAGTTACATTTCAGAGTAAAAGTGCCCTTTAAGGTCTGTTCAGTACAGACACTCACAGTTTTAAAGGTCTCATTGGAAAGGCCACATACAGTTAACTGCACAGCAATTAGGAAGGAAAGTGTGAGTGACTGCTGCTCATATTTGAACAAGTATTCTAGGGAGTCTAACTATAGTTCTCTAAATTCAGTGCTAAGGCCACAAAGGCATCTCTCCAGTATTACGGCAAGTATCACTTTGAAAAAGACCAATGTAGCCAAAATATAGTATGTCTGCTTTGTCCTTTAAATTTAATGCATTTTATCGATGGAACTATAGGCTAACAATCATGTCAAATTTTTTTTATTCTAAGCAACATAACTCGTGTGTGTACAATTAAATTTGTAGTATTAACTATTAAAACGATCTCTATAAAAATAAATATAAGGATTAGCTGCATCAAAAGTGGTTCAAGGTCATCTGGTTAAATTACAATGCGGTGCATAGATGCTATACTGCTAACCTCGCCCACAACTTAAACTCCATAACCTCATGATAATTAGCTTGCTGTTCATTATTATGGAGGGAGCCTCCTCATTTGCCAACATGGGGGATTTCTATCACTTTAGAAAGTTAACTTTTGTGGTGCTGGGACCCAACAAAAAGCAGAGTTCTTTGGCGCTAAAATGGATGAGGACTACTGCACCTTCTCCCTAACGTACATATTATTAATTATTGTTTTATTATTTATACTGTAGTAGCATCTAGGAGCCTTAATCACAAATCAGGACACTGTGCTAGACGCTGTTCAAACACATAACAGAGACAGTCCCTGTCCCAAAGAGCTTACAATCTAAGTATAAAACAAGAGACAACAGCTGGAGAGCACAAGGTAATACTCAGATAAAGCTGTACCATTACAGTCTACAGTAGCAATTGAGAAACAGCTACAGAAAATGCAGTAAAATTACACTACAAAGCTCAAAGGCCAAAATTTCAAAAAGGACTAGTGATTTTAGATGCCACTATTTTTAGGTGCCTAATTTGGAACAACTGAAAGAGGTTTGATTTTCAAAAGGCCCCTTTCTGATGGGCTCCCAAAAACATTAGTAATTTTTTAAAAACTTGGTCAAAATGTAGAAAACATATATAAGTCCCTGTGATAAGCTACTGTCATGACTTGTGTCCATTAGTTCTAGCAGATAAATATAATACTGATCACAACACACAATATATATATAGTACCAGATATGCAGTGGTCTCCTCACCATTCTAGTTGAAATTAACATTAGGTTACACAACTACATCAAGATGAAAATCTACCTCTATATATTGTAATGTAGCAATAAAATAAGAAAGAGAATTCTGTAACTGATGTGTAGTACATACAACAATAATTATCATGGTCTGCTCCACCGCACATACACAGCATGGCTTGTTGCCCTCTTGCAACACAATTAAACATGTTGTGGTAGAATTCTGTTTACAGCTGCATTGTTTTAAGTTCAAACATTCTATGACAATATGAGTGTAATAGTGTACCCTGTGCAAGAGCTTCTAAGGGAGTGATATTAGCAGAGAAGGCCTATTATTCATCAAATGGAAAAGTCACACGTGTAACAATGGTTGGTCAAGTTTCTGTTCACTTCATTCTGCCTTGGCACAGTGATCTATTCAGTTGCTTATTGGGTATGGTTTAATACAGAGTCTCTTTATAGAGGAGTTTGCAAGTTCATTGATGGACAGCAATATGAGCTCAGTGCTGGCTTTAGTGATTCAGGCGTTGAGTGAGATTCCAGGGGTTTCCAGTGAGGTGCTTACTATCAAATTGGTCCTCAGTTTACACCATGTGTTGCCTGATCTTTAGATTATGTATTCATTATATCGAATACTTAAGAATCCCCAGTTATTACTTTGAGGATTGACAGATTCTTGCCCCAAGATCAGGCCCAGTATTATTCAAATTATTATATAGTTGGGAACCCTGATATGCACAGTTGCAACACTCACACTATAGGAACTCTTTTATATTTACAAATACCGTTTAATAATACATTTAGCACAGTCACAAACACCACAATTTAGTAAGATAGAGATACTACAGAATGTACATCTGCACATCCATATACTCATCCCATCTCCTGTAGAACAACCTAAAATGTTAGGTATCATCTTCCTCATCACCACCACCTTCCCCATCATCACCAGTGGCCATCCTTCTGGCACTGCCCAAGGACTACATTTTTATCTCCCATCGCCCCTAGTCTGCGATGCCACTTTTATAATATGTTATGCTGACGCCACTATGTTCGATACATATTTAGTAGGGGATTTTTTCCTCTTTTCCTTATTTTTATTTCTTCACCTTACTAATGTTGGAGTGTCTTTTTCCTATAGGTTAGTATATCAATGATCTCAACTGATTATCATATACGTCCATTCGTTACCATGGCCCTTTTGTCATTAAGTATCACATTTGTTATTTCTGCCCTAACTGGTTATTTCGGTTCTTTCCAAGTTCCAAGTTGTGGTGTACCTGTTAGTGTAAAAGGGTATGAACTTAGGAACCCCGCTATGCCAACCTGCTTTAACAAATCCTCTATGTTAAAGGTCACAGCCATATATGGACCTTATGCTTTAGCTCATCACCATCTATCTAGGTGAAAGGTCCCAAACATATGTATGCTAACTTTGCCTTAGCTCAACATACAGGATGTATGTGACCTACATGTCTCTTGTGTTACAGCCAAAATATACTCTAATATAAAACTATAAACCTATTATAATAAAACAAATAATCAAACCCATAAGAAAATAAGAAACTTATAAGAAAAGATATATAGGCAAGCAAGCATGCTAGTCTTAGATATATCTGATGTATCTGTTATGTACATCAGTTTGTAGCCCGGACACTTCTGTGGTTGACTTATGAACCTGTAGTCAGAACTTCCCCTTAAACTGTATTTTCAGCTCCCCAAATACTTGAGGTTTTCTACTGGGCCATTTATCTGTGCAAAGTTCATAGGTCTCAAACCTTATGTTCACGTGCTGAAGCTAATGTCTTACAGGATACAGGCCTATAGATTTCTTGCATTACTGCTGAATATAATGCAAAGAACTGACTATAATAAAGGCAAGCTAGCCCACTGGGGACAGTAGCAGTAAATACATAATAAATTATTCAGTACTTAATCTGTAGGAGGAATAGTAATTTTGGCCATGGGTGGATCAATTTTCTTTTCATTTTGCACTTGGAAAACTGTTGAAACAGAATTATTACAACGAAAAACAAAAATAAGCCATAGTTCTTCTCCTCACATACATATATCCAATAAAAATAAAACCATAAGGAAAATATCTTTGCTTTTAATTTTAAATAATTAAAATAGGGGAGATAGAATGTTGGATCACCTCTACAGTGTCAGTGCAACACCTGGTCCTGTATATTTTGGTACAGATTTTCTTTTCAGAGTAGCAGCAGCCTCTAGAATACTCTAGAAGCAGTAGGATCAGGCCTTGATGCAGTGTTAGGGTCTTAAGTGACTCTCTATGGCCAATGGTCATAGTGCTATCAATTAATGTAAGCCAACAAGAGGAAGCATCACAATGATACCTTTAGGATCGGGGAAGAATAGGGAGTAAGGAGAAAGTGAAATCTCAGAAGATATCACCAAAACATTGAAAAATAAAACCATTAGAAGTCATGGGATGGTCAGTATGTAAAAGCCTTCAGTGTTTTGATGGGACATTCAGCTTCAGTCATGAGCCACTTGCATCTGCACAATGAAACCTTTCGAATGGCCTCAATTGTAGTTAAAAGTGTCATATTACAGAGCAGGGGTTCTAGAACTGGAGGGGCCAGGGGGCCTTGGCCCTCCCACTTTTTGAAAGTGGATGGGCCTGGCCCCTTCACTTTTCGCCATGGGCCCTGCCCCGTCCCATCCTCTCCTCCACAAGGCCCTGCCCCCGGGCTGGGCCAGCAGCTGGAGCCTGGCCGGGGAGCCCAGGCAGATGTGGGGAGCCACAGACCCTCCACCTGCCTGAGGTGGGGGGCCATGAGAGCAGCCCCCAGCCTGTGACCCTGCCCTCCCAGGGGGCAGAGCCCCAGAGCCACAGCCCAGCCATGGTAAGAGCCGCCCGGGCAGCTGTGGGGAGCTGCAGACCCTCCATCTGCCTTGGGCAGCGGGTCTGGAGGGTGGGGATTCAGGCCAGGGGCTTGGCTGTGGGTGGGGCCCAGGGGGAGGGGCAGGACCACAGAGGGAGTGGGGGGCCCTTGGTCCTCCCATTTTTGGGAAGGCTCCACCATCCCTGTTACAGAGAACATTGTTTTCCTTACTAGTGGCAAAATTCCTAAGTAAATTCATGACCATGCACTTAACATTTTAGATGCAGAGGTCTTGCGAAAGGCTAGTGCCTGATATCTTCATTAGCATACTGCTCTGCTGCTTTTCAGAGAACTCCTGATATTTTCCTTGAAACCAATCAGTAGTTCTGATTACTGACCGTTTGTAGCTGTGCCTTCTCAGCCAAAAATAATTGAACTTGATGTGCTGTTAAACCAGCATTTTAAAATTAATGTATTCAAAAGAGGTATGTTTGTCTCAAACTGTGGGGCTCATTAAAATTTTGAAAGTACTTTAAAAATACAACCACAATGTGATTATATTTTAATAAAACAAAAACAAAACCT
The DNA here is from genome assembly GCF_013100865.1 of Trachemys scripta elegans. Lineage (NCBI taxonomy): Eukaryota > Metazoa > Chordata > Testudines > Emydidae > Trachemys > Trachemys scripta. Next base: position 193,383,924 of record NC_048299.1, on the reverse strand, counting down.
TTCCCATTTATCTTTTAGAATAAGTTTGACATTTTCTATTTCTTGATTGAAAGGAGGGGAGAGAGTTGCTCTACTGATAACCCCAGAGGCAGAAGCAGCCGTGCTGAGACACTGTAACAATTAAAGGAAAATACCTGTCTGCTTGTCCTATAGCTCTGGCATGGGGCTAGATTCCCAGCAGCTAATGGGAGAAGGAGTGATTAGAAACCATCTGCCTTCTTTGGGAGTGAAGTTGCTATGAACTGGAGGAAGGAGCCAGTGATAGCAGGATACATCTCACCTGGCTTTTCCTCTACTTTCTGTTCCTCCCCCAACTGAAAGGAGAAGTGTCTCTTTCCCACAGAGCCCACCCCAGCTTTTCTATTTGGCCAGCTCCACTGTCTGTGTGTGCATGGATAGGCACAAGGGCTAAAGCCTCAGACATACATGCAGACCAATGGTGAGCAATTGTACCTGACAGAGACCTGAGGATTCAGCCTCTAACATGTTGGCAACAGTTGTATAGCTTTTGTCTTGCCAATAAAATATTACTGACCTGAAAAATTGTGGATGTGTGTGACATACCAGGGTACAATCCATACCAATCAGTAGCTGTGTCACCCCTGCCCTGTAACCTAGGGTGCTTTTTACAATGTCTTGCTGCTGTAGCCTCCAACCTGGATTGCCCAGAAACATCCTCACAGCATGTAAGTCACTCCCAACTATTTCTATGTGTGCTGCAGTCAGCCAGTCAGACCTTGGCCCTTACCAGCCTTAAAGACTATCACAGGGTGACCCCAACATACTCCCAGTGCCAGATTTCCCCCCAGAAACATATGTCCTGTACTTCCCAGCTCTCTCCTGGACAGTACAAATTAGGGATCTTGAAAGATTAAAAACATTAATTGGAAGATTAAAAACATAATCGCGATTAATCGCACTGTTAAACAATATTGGAATACCATTTATTGAAATATTTTTGGATGTTTTCTAAATTTTCAAATATATTGATTTCAATTACAACATAGAACACAAAATATACAATGCTCACTTTATATTATTATATTATTATATTATTATTATATTACAAATATTTGCACAGTAAAAAAGATAAACAATATTTTTCAATTCACCTCATACAAGTACTGTAGTGCAATCTCTTTATTGTGAAAGTGCAACTTACAAATGTAGAGGTTTTTTTTTTTACATAACTGCACTAAAAAAATAAAACAAGGTAAAACTTTCGAGCCTATAAGTCCACTCAGTCCTACTTCCTGTTCAGCCAATTGCTAAAAAAAACCAAGTTTGTTTACATTTATGGGAGATACTGCTGCCCGCTTCTTATTTACAATGTCACCTTAAAGTGAGAACAGGTGTTCGCATGGTACTGTTGTAGCCGGACTTGCAAGCTATTTACATGCCAGATATGCTAAACAATTATATACCCTTTTATGCTTCGACCACCATTCCAGAGGACATGCTTCCATGCTGGTGACAGGTTCTGCTCGATAATGATCCAAAGCAGTGCAGATTGACGGACGTTCATTGTCATCATCTGAGTCAGATGCCACCAGCAGAAGTTTTATTTTTTTTGGTGGTTTGGGTTCTGTAGTTTCTGCATTGTAGTGTTGCTCTTTTAAGATTTTTGACAATATGTTCCGCACCTCGTCCCTCTCAGATTTTGAAAGGCATTTCAGATTCTTAAACTTGGGTTGAGTGCTGTGGCTGCCTTTGGAGATCTCACATTGGTACCTTTGCATTTTGTCAATTCTGCAGTGAAAGTTTTCTTAAATTGAACAAAATGTGCTGGGTCATCATCTGAGACTACCATAACACGAAATATATGGCAGAATGTGGGTAAAACCACAGAGCAGGAGATGTACAATTCTCCCCCAAGGAGTTCAGACACAAATTTAATTAACAAATTTTTTTTAAAAGGGGCTCTAAAGTTTTACATTTTTTTTCTTTTAGTGCAGTTATGTAACAAAAAAATCTACATTTGTAAGTTGCACTTTCATGATAAAGAGCAGCGAACAAGAGTGGCTAACTGGGGAGTTTTGTGAGGGAGTTCAGAATGAGAGTGTGAAAGAGGACTAGATACACTTAACATTCTTTAAAGTTAAAGCCAAAAATATCCCCCGATAATAACAAAGCATCAACAAAGGAGTGAGCTGCAGGAGTAAAAAGAGAATGCAGGCAGAAGTCCAGCGACAGAGTGGGGGCTATCCTGTTTATTGCATCCAATGCAACATGTATAATTACCTGCCTGATGGGTAGGTGGTGTATGTGTGCATTCGGTGCCAGGAGCTCCTGGCCCTCAGAGACCATGTACGGGCTTTGGAGATGAGAGTGGCTGAACTGGAGGAGCTAAAGACCCCCGTTGCGGCTTCCCAGGGCTGTGTGCTCTCCTCCCCAGCTGGGGCTTGGCGGGAGCTACAGCCAGGACCTCGCACCCCTGTCCCACAGCTGCGGCCAGCTCTGGAGTGGGGGCTGCATGACCCCCATGGCTGCATCCCCTGCTCTGGCTACTGGCGGGGGGGCTCGGCCTGTCAGTCCCCTCACCCCCATGGGACTCCATTCTTCCCCCCTACCTAGCGCTGCCCCCAGGTTATTTTTAGTGAAGTCACGGACAGGTCACAGGCTCCATGAATTTTTGTTTATTGCCTACGACTTTTACTCAAAATAACCATGATAAAATCTTAGCCTGACTTATGGTACCTCCACATTCTAGCCCTAAGTGAACAACTGCCAAATGAACAAGACAGGAGGCAAGAGTTGCTCTATGATGGAGAAGTACTTCTCCCTCTAGGATGGAGAAGTAGAAAAGAAGGCTCATGGGAAGGAAAACATTCAATTATTAGCTTCCCTTCCCCTCTTTCTCCAACTATGCCTGTGGTAACCCACACCAAAGTCTGGCACCGGCTTTCTGGTCTGCACTATTTGCCCACCTCACATCCTATACTAGCAACTGTGTGAGGCTCTTTCTTTAGTCAGAACAGCATACCATGATGAGAGCTGTGCTCTGACAACCCAGAGTTATTAGAAGAGTGATATTGCCCCGACTTTTATCTTAAAATATTATTGAACAATATGAGTGCACTTGGTCCTAAATGGCAAAGGTTAGAAAATACCAAAGTTTGTTTTAACTTCTAGGTATTATTTTTCCAAGTAAAAAAATCAAACAAAAACAAATACAGCCTGAGATTTTACTTTTAAAAGCCATTTCAAAATTGTTTAAAAGGATTTATAGCGTGGGGAAAACTGTCAATACCCACCTTTGAAGTTAATTCACATGGCTGTGGATGAATTCAAAAGGCACTTTTGTTGAAAGTGCTATTAGCTATTTATTTTTAAAACAGCAACTCAAGTCCAGCTTTTATCGATAGGAAAAGCACAAAGAAAAGTCCTCTGCACTTAAAAACGATTGATTTCAAGAAAGAGCAGGAGTTCTCTGAAATGTAAAGGAACAGAGTGTTAAGGCTTCAGGCACTGGTTTATATCAAGATATTTGTGCCCATTAACTGAGGACAGCAAATGTCCTACGGACACATTCACCCTGGCTTTTCTTCAGATAGGGAGAGTGGATATGAATAGAATGAATAGGACTCCATCTCCTTCAGTGGTAGTGAAGGTCTTCAAAAAAACATGACTTCAACTAGGGCTGTCTACACACAGAAATGGTACTGCATTAATAACGCTGGTATAGTTAAAATGGAACAACCCTTCTGGGATGGACACAGTTACAACGATATTAAGATGCTTATATCAGTATATTCTTATTCCTGGATGGGAACGGGAACTAACTATACTGACATAAGGCACCTTTATACTCATATAATTAGGGCCACACAAGGGGTTGTACCAGTATAACTATTTCAGTACCAGTACATAATCGAGACCAGGCCTTAATTGCCAACCCCCATTTCACAAATAGCCCGCAGAAGTGCACATGCAATTACTAGCCTACCTCCACTTCACCATCTTTAGGTAGCCCCCACATCCCTCTTTGAATTTATTACCACTTCTCCCAAGCAGGGCTGGCTCTGACTTTTTTGCTGCCCCAAGCAAAAAAAATATATAAAAAAATAAAACCTGTGGGGTAGCTGGAGCGGCGAAGCAAAAAAAAAAAAAAAAAGGAACAACCTGCGGGGCGGCCGAAGCCAGGATACAGGGGGACTCCCTGTGTTATACCAATAGAATAAAAACCAGCAGGATCTTATTAAGAGGGATNCCTGTTTGAGAGAAGGTACTGTGAGGCAACATGTGTTTGTGATTCCAATTTAGCATACACCTGCACTGCAGACATGCCCCGGGCAGCAGAGTGCGCGCCCCGGCTAGCAGGGGGAGTGGGAGGGAGCGGGGAGAAAGAGAGAAGGGGGGGCCAGGGCTTCCTTCAGCAGGGTGCTCGCCACGCGGCCCCTCCCACTGTGCCGCTTGCTGGGAGGGCTCCGCGCTGCTCCGGTCGGCGGGCAGGGAAGGACGCGGCTGCCCTGTCAGTCTTGCTGCAGACCTGGCACTGGCTGGGGCAGACGGAGTGTGCAGCCCACTCCCAGCAGGGCGTTCCCTTCCTCTGCGCCGCCGCTCCCTACAGGGCGGCCGAAGCGGTGAACCAAAAAGAAAAAAACCCTATGGGGCAGCCGAAGCGGCAAAACGCAAAAACCAAAAGAACAAACAAAAAAAAACCTGCGGGTTGGCCGGAGCAGCGAAGAAAAAAAAAAAAGGATTGGAGGGAAGCCGCCCCTTAGAATCTGCCGCCCCAAGCACGAGCTTGCTTGGCTGGTGCCTGGAGCCAGCCCTGCTCCCAAGTTGGCAGAAAAACTACTCCCTGGCCATGTCCCTTACAGCCCATCCCAGGGGTCTTACACAAATGGGGAAGATTGTGAAAACATCTTATCAACTCCAAGCTCACCCAACCCTGGGAAGAGCCTATGGGAATGGAATGCTAAAACTGAGGGGAAAAGCAACATTTTATCACTAAGCATGGAAACTCGAATTTTGACTTTAACTAGTTGTCCTCCCCAACCCCCAGCAACTGAGATGTTGTGGTGACCATGGACAGGGGTGTTATCACTTAGTGACCATCTGTCCAATCCATGTAGGAAGAAAAGGAGCTCATGAGATGACACGTGCAAGGAACTCTTATGCACAGTCGAAAAGAAGGATTAAAAGATGGAGAAGTGGAAGGAAGGGTTCCTGAAGCTTGACAAAGTGGAGAGAGAAAAAGACAGGGAAATGACTAGCTCCTCACACACTCAGCTGCTAGGGATGATGGAGAGGTTAATAGCTTTCCAGGAGAACATAGTAGCTCTATGGTGAAGGACAGTGCCACACCCCACGTACCCGTGAAGCCCTATACCTCTGAGGCTACTGTATTCTGGGATAAACCATTCACTGCAACAACTCCCCAAAATAGGTCCTTTTGTAACTAAAAAAGAAAATGGGAGCTCCCCTTAAGTCCCTCACCTGAGTTGCAGAGAACAGTTTTGAACATGTTCCGTGCACACATTTGTGATCTTAAAAGCACAAACTTGCTCCATCTTATAACTCTTGGTTTTTAATGGGTTTCTAAGTCTGCACATTGTTGTGTGTGTACAACAATTTTTTTTTAACTGCTCACAAAGTTGAAATTGGCATATTTATTATTGTTTATTACAAATTCATTGAAAATGTCTTTGCAGTCATGGTTCCATGTCTAAAACAACTAATGAAAATGCCCTCCTCCAAGCACTAATTAATTAACCAATTAGTGAAAGTGCCCACCTTTGCTGCACCTTCACATACACTATAATAAATCGTTTAACCAGAACTATGATAAAGTTCCCACATAAATTATACAAGAATCCCCACATGTTGCATGATAAAAGTTTTGCAGCACTGCACATACACATTAATATACGTTCAGTAATCCTGACTGAAGCCTTATACAAAAGCATGTACTTTTTTCGCAAGTGACTCTTACCATTATAGTAGGAGCATAGTGCCTCCCTAATTCTGTGTCCCTGAGTAGTTGCAGCACTTTGTAGAGGTATCTCCTCTGGCTGTTCAAAACATACAGCAAGTCTGGCATCCTCCTCCTCCTCCAATCCATCTGCAAGGCTCTCCTTGCTCACATAAAGTTTGTACAGCAAGCAGCTACCTTAAAACGTGCATATTTATCATCAGCCTCCAGCCTCAACATCTGGCTCCTCCATCTATGTTTTGCTCTCCTAAATGCCACTGTTGTTTAGCAACTAATCAGGGTATACTTAAACTGTTCCTTTCTCCCACGCAATTGTCCATTAAAAGACTGCATAAGCCACAGAAGCAGAGGATAAGCTGGGTCTCCTAGAATGAGTGGAAGAATGGCAACACAATCAATGTCCATAGAGACCATGGGAGCAAGTTTTATTTCACATTGCAGAAAAGAGTCCAGAGTTTCTAAAGATCCTGGCATCATGGACCTTTCTAGACCATACTCATTAATATTCCTCTAAGGCACTCAGCTGGTTCCCATCATGGTCACTAGGCAACCCAGCAAGTTCAATTGGGCCCAATGAGGCTTCTCCAAATGGCTGTGCTTCCTGACTGGGCAGGAGAGCTAGCAGACAGCAGTCTACTTGAGCCTTGCAGTAGCACAATGGCTGCTAAGTGCATGCCATACCCACAGCTGTGCTTGCCCTGCTCCTGCCTCCAGTCTTGCTCCAGCCTGCTCCCAGTTCTTGTTCCAACCATGACCCCTGACTGATCCAGTCTAGTTTTTGCCTCCTAATTCTGACTCTGGTTCTGACCCTTGGCTTGGCTCCTCAACTTTGATCCCAGCTTCAAATCAGCCCAGTATCTGATTCCTGGATCTATACTGGCCAGTAAGCTGAACTGCCACCACAACCACCAGACACGATCCTGCTTCACCCACTAGATAGGCCATCCATGCCCCAGCAGCTAGCTGTAGGGAGGGCATAGGCTTAATGACGTGGAGATCCCTTCTATAATGACCACAGTGGGAGCCCAGCTCACCCTTGTGGACTTAGTTGGGACCTTACAGGACCTGGTGGCCCAGGTTGCTGCATTTTAAGAACAGAATGTAGTCCTGCGGGCCCAAGAAATGCAGGCCTAGGCTGCCACACCACAAGACAGGAATGCCACTCTTCAGGCCCCCTGCCTCTCACACCTATTGCCTGTGAGCTCAGGGTTTTCCTACCACGCCAAATTCTGGGGGTTCTTGAATCAATGTTGCCTGCTGTTCATACTGAGGTTTCTATCAAACCCCATGGACCCGTCTCTAGTAGGACTTGTGATTAGCCTGCTGACCGGAGAGGCTCAGGCATGAGCATGAGCTTCTCCACTATTGGAGGGGTCTACCAATCTGCTCAAACTCTTCGAGGAATTTGTCCAGGCAATGACTGGCATTTTTGATGACCCTATCAGAGTTTACACGATAAAATCTGTGTCCAATCCCTCTGGCAGGGGTCCTGGTCTGTGACCAGCTACGCAGCCGAGTTTTGATGCTAGGCAGCAGATACCCACTGGAATGAGGCCATGCAATGACATCATTTCCTGCAAGTCTCAGTGATCCTATTAAAGACAAATTAGCTTGGATAGAATCTCAACCTAGCCTGAGGCCCTGATCATTCTGTGCATTAGGACTGATGACCAGCTAGCAGAACAATTCGAGGAAAAGAGGTGCAGCACCCAACCTTCATCAAATCCAACTCTTCTGTTGCATGCAATTCTGGGTAATCTACCAGACCCTGAGCAAGTTCAACCCCACCTCTCTGCCAATGAAAATAACCAGCACCAGGCTTGAGGACTAGCATTTTGTAGCCGGATGCCCAGTCAAGAACTGGGACACCTTTCCGGGTCAGGAAATGCTAGGACCCAGCCCCAGTAGTGAGGCTAGGACTGAATCTGTACTTTACTCCGCCCTGCAGTGAGTCACTCTGCCACAGCTCTGCCGGAATCCTGACAACTCCTAACCAGCACACCACTTCATCTTCCTCTCCATCTCCAGGATGCCACAATGCTCAACCACCACTTGGAGGCACTGGTCAAGTCAGACGTATCCAATAACTTAATCAACGAAGAAATTGTCAAATGTCATTGGATTTCTACCCTCTTAAAAGACTCCTCCAAGCTCACTAAGACCATCGACAGCTCACCCCTCTTTTCAATGCCCATCATGTATCAGACAGTGCCTTTTGGAGGTCATCGCTAGTGGTGGCCACGGGAAATTATCCAGTTCAGGGTGATCTATGCCCTACACTAGCCAGTCATCCTCAATCCCCTTGCCTCATCGCCTATGATCCCATAATCTGCTGGCAATCAAGGACAGTGCTCTGTGATAGAAGTCTGTGGTGTACTCCAACCTCCAAGAGAAATAAACAGTGGGCCCAGTCACACCTAAGATTCCTCTCAAATATTGGGAATTCATCCAGGTGTTTGACAAACAGAAGGTGGACACCCTACCACCCCACTGCAATTACGACTGCCCTATCGAACTCCACCAGGGTACAGAAGTTCCCTTTGGACACATTTATGCTCTTTCTGAGCCTGAGCAGCTACAGGCCCTCTGGAAGTATCTAGAGGAAAACCTATGGAAGAGATTTATTTGTCCTTCCCCCTCCCCAGATAGCACCCCTATATTCTTTGTTCATAAGAAGGACAGCACTCTGATTCTGTGTTGATTACCAGGCATTAAATCAAGTCATAGTATGCAATTGATATTCCCTTCCTCTTATCAGTGAGCTCCTGGAGAGACTCAATCAGCCTGGGTCTTCATGAAATGAGACCTCCGTGGAGCATATAACTTAGTCAGAGGGATGATGGCGTATTGATCCAGATACAGTCATTTTGAATATTTGGTCATGCCATTGGCCTCTGTAACACTTCTGCTACCTTCCAACATTTTATGTTGGATGTCCCCAGGGAAATCCTTGAGCAGTATATTGTCATCTTCCCTGAAAATCAAGAACTCCATGACCCCCAGGTACATGTTGTTCTAGATTGGCTTTGCCAGTGAATTTGACAAGGACCCTGTGGAATTTTTGGGTTATGTCATCGCCCTGGCTGGGCTCACTGTAGGCCCTCACAAAGTAGCAGTGATCAAAGATTGGAAGGCACGCTTAAATGTGTAAGGGATATAGTGATTCCTGGGCTTTGAAAACATTTACAGGTGATTCACAGAACAAGGGATTCTCCAGTCTGGTCATTGCCTTAATGTCCCTCCTTAAGAAGGGAGCCAGATTCACCTGATCTGCTGATGTGCAGGCTTCATTTGATCACCTAAAAGAAGCCTTCACACTACCTCCTATCCTAACTCCTCCACACTCCACTCAGGTCTTCATCACTGAAACTTATGCCTCAGACATTGTAATAGGTGCAGTTCTTTCCCACTTCGCAGGTCCCTGTAAGGTATTTCACCCCTGTGCCTTTTTCTCTTGGAAACTGACTTTCACAGAGAAAAACTATGACATATGGGATAAGGAACTCCTGAACTTAAAGTTTGCCTTCAAGGAATGGTAGCACCTTCTTGAAAGGGCCCGCACCCCTGGCCAACTTTGGGTTGATCACAAAAACCTAGAGGATCTACAGACAGCCTGATGGTTAAACCAATGCCAGATCTGCTGGGCATTTTCTCAATCCAGATTCAATTTCACTTATCACTTATCATCCAGGGACTGATAATGGGAAGGCAGATGCTCTGTCTGTTTCATCAGCAGGATGGGCAAGGGCCAGCTGATGACCCTCTGCCAATCTGTGGTGCCAATCTGCCAGTACTTGGAAAACCCCGGTGCCTCCCCAGGATCAAGCTTCTGTCTATAGCAGGGGTAGGTAACCTATGGCACGTGTGCTGAAGGCGGCACGCGAGCTGATTTTCAGTGGCACTCACACTGCCTGGGTCCTGGCCACTGGTCGGGGGGCTCTGCATTTTAATTTAATTTTAAATGAAGCTTCTTAAACATTTTAAATACCTTATTTACTTTACATACAACAATAGTTGAGTTATATATTATAGACTTATAGAAAGAGACCTTCTAAAAACGTTAAAATGTATTACTGGCATGCAAAAGCTTAAATTAGAGTGAATAATGAAGACTTGGCACACCAATTCTGAAAGGTTGCCGACCCCGGTCTATAGCAAGGCCTACTCTACAACAGGGGGATGGTCTTGATTATTGAGATTGTGCTACAACTCCCCCATGGCAGGACATTTTGGCCAGTTTAAGACTGGGAATTTGATTTCCAGGTATTTCTGGTGGTCAACATTATGCAAAGACATAAAGGATTATATTACGATTTATGATATCTGCAGCACACTAAAAACACTGCACATGAAGCCAGTGGGCCTTCCCTGTCTCCTTCCCATGCCCTTGATTCACCCTCTTGATGGACTTCAATGTGGAGCTGCCCTGTTCCCAAGGATGTTGGGAGTGAAGGCATATTTAGGCCTGACAGAAGCCTGCTGTGTATTTTAAGAGTCTGTTCTGATAACATTTAACAGAGTAAGCATAAGCAGAACTGTGTACGTGTAAGAAATTGCAGAGTAATCATGTTTGTGAGAACAAGAAAAGATAAAGTAACTAAAAAGCTAGAAAAGACCAGTTTGAACAAATACTAAACCGGTACTGACAGCAGAGGGGAGTTAACATAAAAATGAGAGACTAATACATACGTATAAGAAAAGATAACAAAAAGTTATAAATAAGTTTGCTTAACAAAGGGAGGTTGAAGCTGTATTGTTCAGTGCTAGATTCAACAGTGATGAGATTGTCCTGATAAACTACCCGCTTGTAAGTAATTGATCACTACTCGCTGAGTGTTTTGCCTTAATAAATATTTGTTAGACCTATCTGCTGAGTAAGTGAACCATAATTCAACAAAGGGCATTCAGTGGTACTGACAGTTATGGACCTTCTGACAAAAATGGCCAATTTCATCCCCTGTTGTATCCTTCCATCAGCCCATGAACAGCACAGCTCTTCCTGGAACATATCTTCTGTTACCCCGGCATGCCATAACATATAATTTCTGATAGAAGTGCCCACTTAATCTCATAGTTCTGGGAGGAATTCCTTCAACTTCTCAGTACCAAGCCCCTCATCTCAGCTGCCTACCACACTGAGATTGGTGGCCAGACTCAAAAGGTCAACCAGACACTGTAACAGCATGTCTGCTGCTGCTTGAATTTTCACCAACATAATTGGGTCCCCCTATTATGATGGGTTGAATTCACTTACAATAAAGCAACCTATGCCTCCACCCAGCAAAGCTCCTGCAAACTTTGGTTTTCACTCCCAGTTTCAACCTGAACTATCAGAAAACCCCTTGGTTCTGGCAACCACAGACCTGGTCCTTCATCTTCAACAAATTCATCCCAGAGAAGGGGTAGGCAAACTTTTTGGCCCGAAGGCCACATCTGGGTATGGAAATTGTATGGCGGGCCATGAATGCTCATGAAATTGGGGGTTGGGGTGCAGGAAGGGGTGAAGGCTCCAGATGGGGGTGTGGGCTCTGGGGTGGGGCTGGGGGTGAGGGGTTGGGAGTGCAGGAGGGTGCCCCGGGCTGGGACTGAGGGGTTTGAAGGGCAGGAGGGGGAATCATGGCTGGGGCAAGGGGTTAGGGTGCGGAGGGGGGAGGGGTGCAGGCCATGGGCTGTGCTTACCTCAAACAGCTCCCAGAAGCAGCGGCATGTCCCCCCTCTGGCTCCTATGCAGAGGCACGGCCAGGCAGCTTTGCACACTGCCCCATCTGCAGGTGCTGCCCCTGCAGCTCCTATTGGCTGTAGTTCCTGGCCAACAGGAACTGCGGGGACGGCACTTGGGGAGGGGGCAGCATGTGGAGCAGAGCCCCCTGGCTGCCCCTACGCGTAGGAGCCTGAGAGGGACATGCCGCTGCTTCCGGGAGCCATGCGGAGTCATGGCATGCACGGAATGGGACAAGCTCCCAACTCCACTCCCCAGCTGGAGCGCCAGAGCAGGTCAAGCCCTCAAGGGCCAGATTAAAACATCTGAAGGACCGGATGCGGCCCCCTGGCCTGCAGTTTGCCCATCCCTGTCCCAGAGCATTTTGCTGCTGCAAAGGAGTCTTATAAGAGCTATGCTGATCAACATCAGCAAGTCACCCCAGATTTAAACATAGGTGATAAGGTGTGGCTCTCTGCCAAGAACTTGAAGTCAACCCACCCCCCTCTCTGTCAAACTTGACCACAAGTAGCTCTGCCCCCTTCAGATCACCCAGAAAATAAATCCAGTGACTTTCAAACTCTAGCTCCCAGAGTCTCTTAAGGCCCACCTTGCCTTTCATGTCTCCTCTCTCAAACCATTCGTCAACAACCTCCTTCCGCAGGTTAGAGGGGTTCACCACTGCCACTGGGAGCAGGAAGAGTCCAGAGGCAGGAAGAGTATGAGGTCTATCAAATCCTTAATTCCTAGTGGGTTGGGGGAAGTTCCAATACCTAGTGCATTGGCAGGGGTATGGAACAGAGGAACCATCTTGGACGCTGTAGCAGGGTGCTGGTGTAGAAGCACCTAATTAGCCCGATCAGCTCCAATCAAGGGAAGCAGATTGGGGCTGATGGAATAGGCCTGATGCCAGCCTGAGGATTGGCAACACCTGCTGGCCTGACAAGCCAAAGGCTATAAAGGCTGGGAGGGGGCCAGAAGGAAAGGGGGAAGCAAGGCAGGCAGGCAGGCAGGCAGGCAGGCAGGCAGCCAGCCAGCCAGCCAGCCAGCCAGCCAGCCAGCCAGCCAGCCAGCGGCTGACTCTGCCTGTAAGGGAGGTAACCAAACCTGTAAAGCTTGTATATAGATGGACACTGGTGGTGGGATAACATTAAGTAAATAAAGACACGGGTGTTGCACAACCCTGAGGTCTCTCTGAGCCTTACTGGGGAGGGCAAATGGGCCCCAGGAAGAGGGGCGGGTCGTGAACCCTGTTACAGGAGCCTGTAGAAAACGCCCATGCCCCTATCCTGTTGCAGGAATTTCACCAGCAATACCATGAAAAACCAGGACCAAGGGCCCCTAGAAGGAGCCCTAAATGAGTGGCCACAGTCAGGAGCACAGCGACTCCCAGTCTGGTCACTACACATCCTAGCAAGCTCAGCTGGGCCCAGTGAGCCATCTCCAAATGGCAGTTCTTTCTGATTGGGCAGGCAAGCCTGCGGCCTGCTATTTGAGCCTTGCAGTGGCAGCTGCACAGCGACTGCTTTGTGCGTACAATGCCTGCAGCTGCACTTGCTCTGCTCCTGCTTCCAGTCCTTGTTCCTGACTCATTCCAGCCTTGACCCCTGTCTGCTCCAGTCTAGTCATTACCTCCATGCCCTGCTCCCAATCCTGACTTCAGTTCAGATCTTTGACTGGCTCCTCAACCCTGATCCCAGCTTCACCCTCACCCCAGTACCTGACTCCTGTATCTACGCTCTCCCTTATTCTGAACTGTCACTGCAATCACCAGACAAAGTCCTGCTCCACTCATGCTGCTCATGCTCTGGTATCTTACAATTTATAAACCTTCCACAGTGATCTACCAGGTCTTGCAGCACCATGGAGAAATAGTCCTGTCTGTTTATAAACTGAGGCCTGATGTAAGGGCAAAAAGTAGGCACATGGGTCTTACCAATAATTCCCCTATAATTCAGGAATCCCAACCATGCAAAACCATTAACAGTCTTCTGTGCATTGCCCAGTCTTATGCCCCAGTGTGACAAACTTCTTGAGAGCAGTGCACACCTCCATGACCACATCCCTGACAGTTGCTCTATCAACGCCAAATTAGTTAGCTACTGATTGGTAGCAACTGGGGTTCATGAATTTCTAGTCACATGCTTCTCCATGGTGAGGGCAGCTTTCATGGTGGTATTCCACTGCTGCAGCTCTAGGTGAGCTCTGCACAGCTTTCTAGGAAAGTGGCTTTCGACACCTTAAAGTTCTGTTGCCACAACTGGTCGTCCCAGGTCTGCTGCACTATCTTGTCCCACCTCTAGAGCAGTGTTCCTGCTCCAGATCTTCTAGGAGAGGTGTCTGCTCAATTTTTAGCTTCTTCCTCTTCAGGTACCCTTATCACCTTGGTTCTGAAGTCACTGCATGACTTTAAATATGCTTTCAGCAGCAGCAATCAGTTCATATTCATCACCGTGAGGCTCGCAGTACTCGCTAATTTCCTTCATGCTGCCTGACAGTGCTTTGAAAATGGCGCTGGCTCGCAAAAGCCAGCAGGATGATAGGATGAAAGGAGAGGAATCATGGGAATGATGTAATTTGACCCCCAGAAGTTCTTTGCCTTCCAGTAGGCACCCCACAACACACACTGTGAAAAATCCCACAATGCATACACCGCAGAGCAATACACCATGGGATGTCCGACCATAATGCTTATTTCAAAACATCACTATGCTGTGTGATTGTGATGATACGAGGCAAAAGTACCTTTAATAACGGGACAAACAATGCAGTGTGCGTCCACTGATTGTGCTACAGTTGTTGTGGATCACTTAACATGGATACACAAAAGTATTTGGATAACACAGTACTACATTAAAGTTAACACTTTCAAATTTGGATATCTAAACTTGGCCTTTTAAAGCACTCTGGTGAAAGTAGTCTAATTATCAGAAGTCCTGAGCACCAATAACTCCCAATGCAGTCATCGGAAGCCATGTGTACTCAGTATCTCTGAAAATTCATTTACTTCTATTTAGGTGCCTGTGTAAAGAGTAGGTGCCTAATTTTAAGTTTTGAAGATTACACTAAATTAATCATTACAGTACAGATGTGGAATATATAGAAGGGTTATGTGACATATAGGCAAAGAACATAGTCATAAGACAGAACCAGAAAAACAAATACATTTTCACTGAACAATAAAAAATGATTCCGGTAGCCAAAGAGTGATACTGGAGTAAAAGTAGTTAAGTGTATTAACACCAAGCAAGTAGGGTAGATTTGCATTGGCTTCAGTTAAAGTTGTACACTACACCAATTAGGATTAGCATCAACTAACACCCAAATCCACCAGTGTAATAAGCTCTTTTTAACATTAATCTTTTCTGGGGGACATGTTACAGTATCCACTGATAAGTCATGCTGTCATGAATAAAGTAATATGTAACTTCCCTTTCACATCTTGCAGATATGCTATTAAGGAGTGAAAAAATCTATTTCCCATCCACTTCCACTCCTGCCTGCATTGGATTTAGACAGTACTGTATTGTAATGTATTTTTGAAGTTATTTTTCAAAGTGTGCTTACTGTTATCCTTTATTCCTAATTTGCAAATTCGCTGAATGACTGCTACAGATTAGAACACACATACTACAGTAATACACTCCCATGAGCCATACCTGAATACTCCTTTACATGTACTGTATGCTCTGTCTTTGACCTGGTTGATATTTCACATCCCGAATCCCATATAACAATTGTACACTCCCTACATGAATGTATTTCACATCCCGAACCCCATATAACAATTGTACACTCCCTACATGAATGTATTATATATATATTGTACACTACACCAATGTATTATATTATATATGTATATTATATACATTATATATATATATATAATACATTCATGTAGGGAGTGTACAATTTATATATAAATACATTTACAGTGTGTCTCCTCCTCTCTTTAACCATCTAAAGCAATCTTTCCTATTCATTCTCAATTTTAAAATATGATGCACATCCACTGACCGTCTTCATAATAATGAAGATACATGTTTCAAAAAGGGTCTTTGTGAGGTGCTGTTTAGCAGACCTAGTTAATCATCCTATGAAAAAATAATGTATGAAGAGGGGTTAACTATGGCCTTTCCTGTTCCCTCTGTTCTGGTGGAAGCAGTCCCAGAAGAAACAGGTTTTTGGAGTGGCTTCCTGCTGCCTCTAGTGTCACCACCTTGTTTGAAGGAGATATTGAAGCAGTCATATCTCCTCTTTCACAGCTGCTGCCCCCACCTCATTGCTGCCCTATTGCAAGAGGTGTGGGCATCACGAGGTGGTTGGAATGGCTCCCTGTCCTGGTGGGAGGAGAGATGAGTGGCCACAGCAAGCCCAGCCAGCTCTTCCACTGCTGCTGTTCCATTTCCTTCTTTAATTATGGTCATCTGTGCACCTTGGGCCTATCCCTGTTCCTACAGAAGATAGTGACAAACTCCTGGTGATTTCAGTGAGAGCAGGATGGCCCTTACACTCCTGGAATAAATCATCAAGCTCTTTCTCCAGAAGATCAACTACATCCTCTTTGTGATGTGTGGAGAGCCTCCTCCTGCTCCAACCGCGTGGAACAAGACTCCAAAGGCTGACTCAAAGTCTGAGTGTGTGACCTGGCACTGCACTACTGGACAACAGCCAAACCATCCAGTCTGGTGGCTGATTTCTTGTAATCAATTGGTCTACTCAGAGTATTAAAAAGAACAGTGAAAGCTATTGTAAATGCAGTTAAGCTGCAATGTAAGGAACATTATCAAGGGCAAACAGAATGCTTAGAGGAATTTATAAATGGAAAGATTAGGAGAATTAAAAAGAAGACAAAATAATAAACAAACAATTAGAGGACTAAAAGAAAATAATCAGCACTGAAAAGAGCACAGTATCTACACTGTTATTGGAAAGTTTATAAACAATGAAAGGAAATGATTTCCCGCAGGAATCTGATTTCCAGGTGCTGCAGATAAAGGATTAGAAATTATGCAGAAAGCACAAGAAAGGTAAAACATGCCATACATCAGAAGTACTAAAGAAACTTCGAGATGAGAACCCTATATTCTTCTCTTTAGGCTGTGGAATCAGAAGTATGAGATTCCCTGTAAACACAAACCATGCTAATTACAACAGAAAGCTTTGTTTGAGAAGTGTTAGAGCCTTATTTATGAACTGTGCTAACTAGCACCATCTACACAGCTGACTCAACTGTATTTAACCACTGTGCTTGAGCATGATTTAAACAGCTGTTGCTGATAGAAAGAGTTATAAACACAGTTGGATAGTCCCAAACTGTAAAAGTCTATGTTATTTAACCCTGTTAAAACACAAATTGGAACAATTTAATTTTGCTGCCCAACTGATGTTATATAAATAAACTGTTTGGGCCACATGCTTAAGTGTATTTGTTAGACTAGGTTGTTTCAGTTGTGTAGACAAGACTGGACTACCTACCAGGTTAGTCTGTAGCACGATTCTCAGGAAAAATTCCTGTCCATAATGGTTAAGGAAGACATGCTTGAATCCTGCCCTCAACAGGATTAAACCATATTGTACAACCAACATGGTTCTGATACCAGCGTGGATAGTACCTTAGTACTTAGGCTTGTAATTAGAGTTGGGTGAAATATTTTGGGGTTGAAACAGTTTTTTTTTTAATTTTTTTTTCAGTTAAAAAATGCAGATTCAGTGATATCAAAATGTTTTCGAATTCTTGATTCTTTTGCTGAAATTGGAAAAAAATCTGAACAAGTGGAAACAAAAGATTATAATTAGGGCTGTCAAGCAATTAAAAAAATTAATTGCGATTAATCGCGCTGTTAAACAATAATCGAATACCATTTATTTAAATATTTTTGGATGTTTTCTACATTTTCAAATATATCGATTTCAATTACAACACAGAATACAAAATGTACAGTGCTCACTTTATATTTATTTGTTATTACAAATATTTGCACTGTAAAAAACAAAAGAAATAGTATTTTTCAATTTCCCTAATACAAGTACTGTAGTGCAATCTCTTTATCATGAAAGTTGAACTTACAAATGTTGAATTACGTACCAAAAAAACCCACATTCAAAAATAAAATGATGTAAAACTTTAGAGCCTACAAGTCCACTCAGTCCTACATCAGCCAGTCGCTCAGACAAACAAGTTTGGTTACAATTTGCAGGAGATAATGCTGCCCACTTCTTGTTTACAATGTCAGCTGAAAGTGAAAACAGGCATTCGCATGGCATTGTTGTAGCCGGTGTTGCAAGATATTTACGTGCCAGATGCACTTAAGATTCGTATGGCCCTTCATGCGTCAACCACCATTCCAGAGGACATGCGTCCATGCTGATGACGGGTTCTGCTCGATAACGATCTAAAGCAGAGTAGACCAATGCATGTTAATTTTCATCATCTGAGTCAGATGCCACCAGCAGAAGGTTGATTTTCTTTTTTTGGTGGTTTGGGTTCTGTAGTTTCTGCATCTGAGTGTTGCTCTTTTAAGACTTATGAAAGCATGCTCCACAGCTCATCCCTCTCAGATTTTGAACGGCACTTCGGATTCTTAAATCTTGGGTTGATTTGTAGCTATTTTTACCTTGGTACATTGGTACCTTCTTTGCGTTCTGGCAAATCTGCTGTGAAAGTATTCTTAAAATGAACATGTGCTGGGTCATCATCCGAGACTGCTATAACATGAAATATATGCAGAATGTGGGTAAAATAGAATAGGAGACGTACAATTCTCTGCCAAGGAGTTTAGTCACAAATTTAATTAACACATTTTTTTTTAACAAGCATCCTCAGCATGGAAGCATGTCCTCTGGAATGGTAGCTGAAGCATGAAGGGGCATACAAACGTTTATCATATCTGGCACGTAAATACCTTCCAACACCAGCTACAAAAGTGCCATGCGAATGCCTGTTCTCACTTTCAGGTGACATTTCAGGCAGCAGTATCTCCCATACATGTAAACAAACTTGTTTGTCTAAGACTTTGGCTGAACAAGAAGTAGGACTGAGTGGACTTGTAGGCTCTGAAGTTTTACATTGTTTGTTTTGTTCAGTTATGTAACAAAAAAAAAATCTACATTTTTAAGTTGCACTTTCACGATAAAGAAATTGTACTACACTACTTGTATGAGGTGAATTGAAAAATACTATTTATTTTGTTTATCATTTTTACAGTGCAAATATTTGTAATAAAAATAATACTATAAAGTGAGCACTGTACATTTTGTATTCTGTGTTGTAATAGAAATCAATATATTTGAAAATGTAGAAAAACATCCAAAATATTTAATAAATTTCAATTGGCATTTTATTGTTTAACAGTGCGATTAATTGCGATAATTTTTTTTGAGTTAATGGTGTGAGTTAACTGTGATTAATCAACACCCTAATTTTAATTTTTCAGTTTGAAATTCCCTTACAATTTATGAATTAAAAATAATTAAAAAATAGAAATGAAAACCAAACATTTTGTTTGTGGTCATATGAAACATTTGGTTTGGCCTGAAACATTTTTTTCCCTGACTTTTTCTGAAAAATTTCATTTGCAGTTTGACCTGAAACATTTTTTTAAATTTTTGTCAAAATTGCCAACAAACCAAAATAGCTTTTATTCACACAGCTCTAATTGTCACTCTCAGAAATGTGCCCACTCTCCCAAAAAGAAGTTTGTCTTGGAGGGACATTAGAATGGGACAATTAGCCACAGAGATATGAAATACCTTTTTTTCTGGATTTTGTTCTTCTGGAGAACATAGGTACAGATGACTAATTGTGAGTAGTGGTGAGCTGGCTGTCACTACATCACCTTCCCTCTACTCATGTCATCTGATATAATAACATTGAATCCCAAGTTGGAGAATAACCTTGATATTGTTACTTGAATATACACCCAGATGAAACATGTTTTGATGTTGCAAGATCATTAAGGGTGGCATGAGCCAGAGAATTATCATGATATGGGCTTTTGAAAAGTAAATAAGGATTCTCCCTGTCCTGAGTGAGGCCTTTGCCAGCACTTTGCCTTGAACTGTGTTTGTGTATCAATTCTGGAGAAAGTTCAAGTGGTTCCTATTTGGAGCAGCTTCTAAGGGCCTGTTCCTGCTTCCGTTTTTTTAATTGTCAAAACTCCCATTGGTCACAGTGGGAAACAGGAGTGGGAGCCGGCAAAATTAATTCCCAGAGGAACCTCATGAATCCACGCTCAAAAACACAATGAATCAAACCTCCTTGGAGGCAGGGACATGTTGTCTTCTATATTTGCACAGTGCCTAACACAGCGCCGGCCTGATCCTGAGAAGAACCTTTGGACACTACCACAGTGTAAACAATTATAGTACTAAAGAAAGTTCCTGCTGTGCATCATAAACAGACACATTGATTTAATTCAAATTTAATAACGAATTCCTTGTGACCTAGATCTAAAATAACTGTCATTTCACCATATTGTTATTTGTGGTACATTGCATTGAAAACACACACAGTGACATAACATGTCCCGTTTGTTATTGTAATACAGTTTGTGCTTAGTCCAGTATTGCTGTTAATTCTTTAAGAAAACTGACATATTGAATAAAAATATGCATTTTAAAAATGCTGTGCACTGTGGAAAAAGAACTCTGGTGAACTGCTGGCTAAGGGAGGCAAAACTTTTCACCTCACCCAAATCTGGCACCAACTGCTAGTTGATTAGTGGCTTATGTGGAATAAGTTGATGGTCTGAGTGCTGATTCCAGGAGGTTTTGTGCTGATTTTGATTTAGACAACTAACAGTCATAGCACAGAGGCAAAAGACTGAGGGCACAATCCAAAGCCCACAGAAAGTAAAGGAAAAACTCCCACTGAATGCACAAGTCTTTAGATCAGGCCCAAAACTAACGCAAAGGACTAGAGGAGGTTAAACTAGTTGACCCTTGTGGGGAAATATATAGTTCTCATTGACTTTTCTTGTTCTGTGGATAGAGGCTGTCAGTCTGGCAAGCAATACATTTACTCAAACAAAAAGAAACGAAGCGCTATAGATGTAAAGCTTCATAGTTTATTTTTGCTTTTCAGTGATGTGCAGCAAGTATTTGGAGGTATCAGATGGCAAGCCTTAAATATCTTCCTAACTACTGACTTGTCTGGCAAGCTGATAAATGTCTGTTTGCTAAGGTTTAAAGTACATTTGACATAAACAAAAATTGTGCTGTCACTTGAGGTCTTTGTTGTGGTTTCATTCAAAATGTCATTTTTTTAAAGACCTGCAATAAAATCCTATAAATGCAGACGGAACAATGGAACAGTTGGGTTTTATTTTTTCCATCACTGCATGTTCAAATAACAGTAACAAAGAAAAATATAACTTATGTAACCCTTCTGCCCATCTAAGTTGGCAGCAACAAGGGCCGGGTTTTGTATCTAGGGGTTCTGTTTCAATAACACAATGCAAAACCGGCTCGAGCCCCCGCCCAGTGACCTGGGACAATTACATACCACCCCCTGGGCGCCCCTAAGAGGCAATACTTCCCCTCTCGCAAGCACGGAGTCTGAGTGTAACAGAAAATGTTTAATAACATGAGGTAAATGACATCAGCATTAAATTGGAAAAAACACCACAAACAGGATTCATAACACAAACCATGAGCAAAAAACCCACCCCAGCAAGTTGGGCTGTGTCCTTTTCCTTGGGTTCTTGAAACCAGCAACCCAAGGTTCACCAGAGTCCCAAAAGTCCAACAACCCCCCAAAGTCTCTGTGCCTGGTCAGTGCAGCCCCAGAGTTCGGGGGGGGCACGCAGGGTGTTAAGAGGCACCTTACGTGATCCGAGGCCGACGGGGTTCTGCCGCAGCCTTCACCACGAGCCGCTCCACTCCACCAGCTGCCCCGTGAGCTGCCCCCGCTGTCCCACGAACTGCTCTGGCAGCTGCTCCACTCTGCTCACCGACCTGTGAGCCGCTCAGCTCTGCTCCACTTCAGCCGTCCCTTGGGCCACTCCCACAAGGCTCTGCTCTGCTAGCTGCTCCTCCAGCCACTCCGCTCCGCTCGCAAGGCTCCACTCTGCTCGCTGCTCCGCCAGCCGCTTAGCAATATAGCTTCAGGCTCCCCCACTAGCTAACACAGCCTCCGTGATCTCAGCTCTTTTGTGATTTCAGCTCTTAGCAATTTCAGCTCATAGTAGTAGGGGAGCCCCAGTGCTAGTGCACCATTGGCCCAAAGTGAATTCAGCTCAGCAGTCGGTAACTAGACTTCTAATGGAATCAAATTTAGCTCTGATATTCAACAGTGGAGAGAGGAGGTAGTGCAATTGGTGTTTCAACCCCTCAGAGAGAGGCCCATCCCATCAGGTACAAATATCTGTCCCCATCCTCTCTCTTTTCACTGGGTTTTGTAACCCATGCCCCTTGTCAAGCAAGTGCTACTTAGGTAATGGTGAAGGACTCCCTCAATCCTTCTGTCATACAACAGTTCCACTGGCCTTGATTCACAGAATCAGGGTAACAAAACTTTATTCTTCCTGCCCCAATAACAGAGAAACTGGGGATCCCACACCAGCCAAACTAACCACTTTGAGTTGCTGTTGTTTCATGCCAGGCGAGTGGGTGTGCCTATGCAAACAAGATCAGCCCCTGGAGTTCTTTTCCACACTCGCCATAATTCACCACCAGATGTCAGGGTAGAGCTCATCCTGACTCTGCTTACACTTATTTGGAGAGCTGAATATTTATTGGCCAAACAATCATATCACAATAGCCTAGGAATAATTTGAATAACATTGTTGAGAGAGATTTGTCTTTCTTTTACCATAGAGTGAGTGGAGCAGGTTGTAAGGGCTAGAATCTCTTTTTGGACAATTTTTTCATACTCACTTGCCATCTAATCCAGGGCAGAAGTTGGGCCTAACAATATAAATTGTGCCATGTAGACACAACCAGATGTAGGGAGTGGTGCAGAAATGACACTGCCCCATGGCAAGCAACTGTGCCTCAGAAAGGCACCATGCTTCCCAGGGCCCCATAAACGTTCTGGGGTGGGTGTCTGAAATTTGGGATGCACCTTTTTGTGCAGCATACCTCTCCACATGCAGCCACACAGCTCTGCTGGCTAGCGCATGAGGGAGGAGAAAAGGGAGTCCTGGATCTGCCTGCTTCTTCTCTTCCACAGGTTTCCAGAGGGAAGATTATAAGGTGCAATCCCTGTGCAGGGGATCTGATTCTGGGGAGGCGTTACATGGCCTTTGCCAGGGAGAAGCTGGTAAATTCTTATTTCCTCCAAGCCAGCACTAGATTTCAAACACCAGTTCAAGAGTCGTCAGATCTGCTGCCCAGTAGAAAAATAGGCATTTGCAAAATTCAGGCCGAGTAGCAGGATTAGATTTCAAACATCCTCCAAAATTTAGGCATGTTTAAATCTGGAGTCTTGGTTCAGGTCCAGTTTCCACCAAACACTTTTAATCTAGAATAGGGTGTTTAACATTATTACCATTTCTTGTTGGCTGTTTATACAGGACTAAAAGTGTACATGGCACTTTAGAGTGGCAAAGGCGGTAAGGTGCCTGCTCAGATATGTTTGCCGTCTCACTCAGATGGATACAATGCAGGACATGTTTTATTTGGAGTACTCAGGAGTTCTCGTTCTATTAGAGAATGACTGGGAGATTAGGGGGAGGTAAATGCAGCTTGATTCGCTGTTCTGATTAATTTCATTAGTAGTATTAACTATCATTGTACAACAAATACCTCACATGCATTTAAGGAATCTAAGGGACAAGCCTCTGCCCTGTGTGGATTTGCTAGTGGGAACAGCACTTAGCCTTAGAGCGGGGGAGTCAGCTGTCTTGCATGCGCTACAGGTAGATCTACAGGTCACTATTTTAATGTTGGATAGGGGTGTGATTTTTTAAATAACATTTTTATACACTAGTAAAAGTCCTAGAGTAGGCATGGTTATACCAGCAAATTAAAAAAAAAAAAGCTTTTGCTGGTATAGTTTAGTTTGGTCAGGGAACTGGTGAACTCTACTGATAGAATCACTCTTTTGCCAGTAGTTGCATCCCACTAGAGGGGTTGGCCAGTACAGCTGTCCCTGGATGGCTATGACGGCAAACCTTGTTTAGCACAGGCTAGACATTTTCCAGCGGAACGTTTTTTGTCTTCACAAATGCTGGTTTGTTGAAATCAAAATGTCCTGGGTGACCATGCCAATTCTGACAAAATTCAGGCAGAAGCCAGGCAGGTTTCCAGTGTATCCTTGCCTGCCAAGGAGATTTCAAAACCTGCCTTGTTTCCTTTTAGCACACCTGCCTGGCTTCTCAGCAGCCTGACTGGAATGGGGAGCCTGGAAGTCTGCGAGCCCTGGTTTGTGGCTCTTTGGCAGAACAGGCTCCCAGGTCTTTCAAGGTTCCCAGCTCCAGAGGAGCCTGGCAGGTTGGCTCCCAAGGCTCCCAGCTCCTCAGCAGCCCAGAAGCGCTGGGAGCTCCCGCTCCCAGACTCCTCAGGCTATGGGCTGCCAGGGCTCTGGGCAGCTTGGGAAACCATAGAAATGTTTTAGAAAGGTTGAAATGAAATGTGTTGACTTCTGGGAACTGCTAAATTTAGACCTGCAGCCCGAGCCCTGTGAGCCCAAGTCAACTGACCCAGGCTCTGAGACTTGGTTTTTCTATGCAGTGTCGACATACTGCATAGTCACAAACCTGACCCACCAGTCTGCGTTCCACTCACAGGACAAAGTGCCTGCCCAGTCTGGGTCATCCTGTACTGCCCTTATGGGCTAGTCTCTACACCTAGTGCCCATCTGGCACCCCTCCATTTGATCCCCCAACTCGGAGGGGATCCTACTAGTAAAGGTAGGCTTAGCATGTTCTTCTTTTATGTCTTTTTGCAGTTCTGTTTAATGACAGTGTGGCTCTTTGTTGAAGAGTGCATATAAGGCAAATGCTAGGTGTTAATAAAAATAAATAAATAAAAGCTACCACAAAATTCTGTTCCTGTGCTCTCACTGATTTTGGATCGATGATTTCAGTGGAGACTTGTTTTCAATCAATACTAAAAATAATAGGGAAAGAAAAATAGAACAAGTGCATAAGTGTAAGAAAACAAGCCAAGCAAATACGCCAGTTATTTATCATTACACACACACACACACACACACACAAATAAAACAGTTTGGGAGCAGGACCAGCTCTGGCTTTTTTGCTGCCCCAGGCAAAAAAGCCTCCGGCTGCCCCCCCCCCCGGCGTGGCAGGGGAGGGCGCCGAGCCCGGCCGCGGGCCGCTCTCCCCGACTGGCCGGAGCGCAGGGGAGCGGGGAGGGCAGCCTGCCGCGGCTCCGCTGGCGACCGGAGCCCCGGGAGGAGGGCGGAGAGCCCGGCCAGAGCTCCGCTCTCCCTGGCAGCCAGAGCGCCGGGGGAGGGCGGCGAGCCCACTGCGGCTCTGCTCTCCCCGGCGGCCGGAGCCAGAGCACTGGGCCGGGCCGCCCCCCTCCAGGTGCCGCCCCAAGCACAAGCTGTTTGGGAGTGAATTCTGGATTGCAAATAGCTGCCAATAAAAAAATAGAAGTTGAAGTGCTCTACAAGTGTGAGCCACTGGGTGGTGGTAAAAATCCAAGCCTTCAGTAATAAAATGTGTGGGAAGAGAAGTTGGAGGTAAAGAAGGGGGTAGAGGAGGAGTCACAGATTGAGCACTGAAGTCATTAACTCTCTGAGACTATATAAGGCAGTTGCACAGTAAATAGTTTATACCTGGGCAGCCTTGGCTCTATGAATTTGAACATTCTTTTTTCATTTAGCTCTTGAGGATGGACAGGCAGCTAGAGGGAAAGAATACAGGATATGAAGAGAAATAGGATCTGAAGGAACAGTCCTGGTAAATAAGTACAACTGCTTCTTAATTGTATAGGAAATGTTACCTTTTAAAATGGGAGAGTAATTTATCTTAAAAGTCTTTGAATTTTATTTGCACTGACTGACAACAAGCTAAATATGTTCTGCTTATTAAGAATTTTATTGCTTATGACATTCCTCTCAAAATATTATCATTAGTGGGGAAAAAAAGCCTTAATTAATATACCCATAATTTGAATAGAATACCCATGGTTTTCCTGACAGAAATTCCCTTGTGATTTTAGTGGGCAAGTTAAAATATTCAAATCTTAATTACAAGAGAATAAAACAACGTGAAACCTGAAATATATAGATTTGTCTTGTTTAATGGTTTAAAACAGTATTGTTAAGCTGAGCATATTAGTCTGGAGCAGATAAGCTGTTTATATCACAAGTTATGCAAACTTAAGAAGTACAAAGGTCAGGAAAAATATTTAAATCTTTTGCTTAAAAAGGCTAAGTCATTAATTCTTGCAGGAATTCAAATTTTATATAAGTATGATCAGATGAGAGGATACAGTCTGATTTCAGTTATGAATAGCGTATTCTTATGGATTTCAAGGCTGCCAGGATTGAGACACCTGTCAGATACTATTTGTTGTTCTGTAGTAATTTAGCTGAAAATATTCTGTGTTCACCAGAATTTCCAGATAAAATGTGCTAGCTTCAGGGAAAGACAATCAACATTGGAGAATGAGCAAAAGTCTGAGGAGAAAGAAAAAAGAAGGGGAATAAATCTCTCTATTCGTTTGTGATTTTAATTTCCCTATGAGCAAGGATAGCTGGAAAAAATCGATGACAGGTTAACTTAGACTAAATATAGAATGTGGAGCAGTTGTGAGCTGTATATACTGAATTAAATACAAATATTTGATTCCATTTGATATTTGCTTTATCAACTCCTATCTGTTTTTGTCATGTTGTCATATTTTTTTGGCAGGCTTCTTGCCTTTCTGGAAAATGTATTTACCACCCTGCTTTACAAGTCCTTTGGAAAGAAGAGAGCATATTTGCCTCCAGAGATGAACTCCTCCTACCAGCTACACATTCCAGAACTTAACTTGAGTACTTTTGGCATCAACTTTACGGTGCCTACTGTCAAGAACAAGTCATCACCATGTGAGCAAGTGGTCATAGCAGTGGAGGTGTTTCTAATCCTGGGCATTATAAGCCTCCTTGAAAATATCTTGGTCATCTGTGCAATAGTTAAGAACAAGAACTTGCACTCACCTATGTATTTCTTTGTGTGCAGTTTAGCAGTAGCTGACATGCTGGTCAGTGTTTCTAATGCTTGGGAGACCATAACGATATATTTAATAAACAATAGGCATCTAATTATGGAAGATGCTTTTGTACAACATATAGACAATGTTTTTGATTCAATGATCTGCATATCTGTGGTGGCTTCCATGTGCAGTTTGCTGGCTATAGCAGTAGACAGGTATGTCACAATTTTCTACGCCCTGCGTTATCACAACATCATGACAGTGAAAAGATCAGGGCTAATCATTGCATGCATATGGACATTTTGCACTGGCTGTGGCATTATCTTCATTCTTTATTATGAATCAACTTACGTTATCATTTGTCTCATCACAATGTTTTTCACCATGTTATTCCTCATGGTCTCTCTGTACATACATATGTTCCTCCTGGCTCGTACTCATGTCAAGAGAATAGCTGCTTTGCCTGGATACAATTCTGTTCATCAAAGGACCAGCATGAAGGGGGCTATCACTCTGACCATGCTACTAGGCATCTTCATTGTTTGTTGGGCTCCGTTTTTTCTCCACCTCATCCTGATGATTTCTTGCCCTCAGAACCTCTACTGTGTTTGCTTTATGTCTCACTTCAACATGTACCTCATCCTCATCATGTGTAACTCAGTGATTGATCCCTTGATCTATGCCTTTCGTAGCCAGGAAATGCGGAAGACCTTCAAGGAGATTATTTGTTGCTATAGCCTGAGAACGGCCTGTGGGTTGTCGAGCAAGTATTAGGAAAATGCATTTTTGAATGAGGAAACCAAGATGCAATGTTATTATTTATCAGGAAAATCATGCATCAAAATTGTTAGCATCTTCTTGCCCTATTTCTGCTGAAGGAACTATAAAATGTCTTAACACCTTATAGTTGTAATGAGGATCATATTTTTATGGAAAGCTGTTTTTCTAGTTTGATGTTATTTGGTTTATTTCCTCTTCCATACACACCTATAACTCTAACTGGCATTAATAGGAGTTAGCATATGCATGTGTATCAAGAGAAGAATAGAACACTTGGGGCCAGATTCAAGCCAGATATCTTATAAAAGTAGCAGAAATTTCATCCTTTCCCCTCTTTGATTTTTACGGACAGGGTACACCAATATGTAGATGTGGGTAGGATATCCCTATTTGCCTCACTGCCAAATGCAGTGAGCATTAACTAACACACAACCAATACATGGGTTTCTAGTTACATTTTCTTTGGGTACAACATGGCTCATTTTGGCTGTCCAGTGTGAGAATGGACAGGTTTCCTGTCAATTTCTTTATTGACATAAAACCAGAAGAATAACTGATCAGCATTAAGTGAAAAGTATAATCTGTAAATGTCAGTGTCCATATGCCTCAACCAACACAATTATGAACAAGAACTTATATATGTATATATACACAAATTTTTGTATCCCAATCATGATTGTTGCACTCACAAAATACATACTACACAAGAGGTCAATGTAATTGCAACATTTCCCAGTATTAAGCGCAGTATTTTGTGACACCTGTCTGTAGTTGTTGCAGTGTTCCTATTACTGTATATCTAGGAAAAGGTGTACCACATGCTGGTTTTAATGCTGCAGTGGTTCATCCTAAAGGCAGCACTGGATATGGGTTTTTCTGGGCCCTGAAATGAGTACAGCATATATGGCTTCAAGGTAGACAAAGATAACCCATGTAACATTTTGTGGGGAGAGGTTAGGCCAATGAGCATGTCAGAGGCAGCAGGAAGATTGTCAGATGCGGGTAGATTTGGGGAATTTATTATTGGAGAAATTTGGGTCCCCGAGTATATCTTTCATGATGGCCGTTACACAAAGTAGGGGTGGTTTTCAAGAGGGATCCCAGGAACATGGGAGAATGCCATGCCATAAATACCATGTTTATATAAGCCTAAGCCAGCATCTGATATGCTTTTCTCTTTACCAAGAGGCTGCCATTTTCATAAAATACAGCAACCCTCTTACATTTTGTATAAGCAATTTGCTTCCTGTTGTGTTCTCTCCAATATTATCTTCTGTAACAGTTATGTAATGTGAAGAATATTGGATTTGGTCACAGATGAAGAAAGTACAATCAAGGAGCCACAAAATATTCTAATTTCTTTTCCAAGGAATGATACAAATCTACAGAATGTCCTCCCAAAAGCTGGATTATTGCATTTAGATATAAAATATATAAAAACTCAGAGGAAACAGTTTCATAGTGATTACACATCTGAAATGTAAGTAGCTCACAAGAGTAAATTATTTCTTTCCAAAGTCAAGAGGTTACTCTCGCTAAATTGTCTCCAGTGAACCTGTTTCAAGGCCTCAACCAAAGCCCATTGAAGCCAGTAGAAAGACTCCCATTATCCCAATTGGTTTTGGTTTAGGTCTGTAGATCGTAGCATATTTCAGAAAAAAAAAACTTGGACGTTTTATTATAAATGTCAATTTTTTGCTCCAAACTCAGCACCTTATGCACAGCTAACTTCAAAAACACAGAAATCCAGAGATCCACACTCTTAGGACAGCTGAATATCTTCGTGTCTACATTTTCAATGTGGAGGTTTGTGGTATTATGATAGGCTATTATCAGCCTCCCTAACTTATACTTTTTTCTTGCTCTGCTGTGGAGATTGGATGATAAAGCTTTGGACATGTGTTTGGAAAGTAGTCAAGTTTACAAAATGAGGGCCATATACTGCCCTTGATCTGCATCCTCAGCTCCCATTTACATGAATGGGCATTTTACTCACAGTTGACAGACCTGAATACAGAATTTTAGTGCACCGATTGTATCAGGAACCCACCAATACTTTAGGGGCCAGATTCTTCCCTCAGTTACACCTGAGAATGGGATTTTACATTGGCAGAATTTTGCTTTAAGGTGAAGTTCACTCCAGTGCAGAGTTCACCACTTAAATCTCACTTTAAATAGCATGGATAGCAACTCTACACTGGGGTGAATTTCACTCTAGCTAGGGTGAAAATGAGACAGTACAATTAATTTCCAGCAACATAATTAAAGGCACAACAAGTCTTCAATTCACTATGTAAATAAACCATAAAATCCTCATTAGGTAATTCAGTTTGAAGATTTTATATATATATATATTTATATATATAAGGTCGTATTGTAAATAATTGTAAATCAATAAATAAGAAATCAAAACTGTAAAAGCTTTGGATATTTTCTTGAATTGTACATTACCTGATATTTTGTTTTTGCTCTGGAATTTTATTTTATGTAAAAAGATAAGTATCCGAGGTAATTATTAAAGTGGAGGGTTGGAAAACCCATTTGTTGTTGATTATTCACTGTAATGTAGTCTCTAGAGTTTATTTGGAAAATTGTCTGTATTTTTGGAGTGTTACTTCAAGTAGTAAATTGCAAACAGAATTCCCGAGGAATATTACACACCAGGATTTCATGTTTCAGGTTAAACTGATATTTAGTGATGAAAGCCTTATAAAAGAAGTTACGGGCTAACCAAGAGATATTTAAATTTATTTATTTGCTCCTGCAGCTGTTGACATCTTCTTTACCCATCATTGTCAGCTTTACATGGGGAAGGGGCTGCTCTGGCTTGACACTGATTGCACAGAATGGAAACTGCTAGCATCTGTAATAAGAGACAGGAAAAATATGCCACAATAGTGGCCCTGATTCTCTGTTCTGTCACACCAGTTTCAGTGGAATCATGCCAGTATAACTAGTATAGCAGAGTGGTGAATTAGGCCAGGCCCAGTGTTTATTGGTCATTGTGACTAACACTATTAAAACTAATGCTAAATAAATGAATACATAGATACCACCATATATACGCCTCATATTCAACAACTGAATGAAAACAAATGTACTGTTTTTGTTTCTACTAGAATATGAGGAGGGAAAAAAAGTGAGTATTCTGATTGTTTCTGGCAGTCATCATTATTGAGTTTTAATTAAAAGTATGAACCTTCATGCCAGTAACCTAAAGAGAAAACCACAAGAAAATTTTGCTCTCAGCAGCCCACCAATCCATGATATCACCCTTGCTCATGCTGTCATTCAGTTATGTTTCAACAGAGGGTCTGTCCACCTGGAAGACACATGCATAGTAACAACTCTGTAATAGAGCAGAGTGTTAACCAAGAAAAACAGCCTTACCTTTGAAGGGTAGACTTGATCACTACTTCTTCACTGATCCACTAAAAGGCCACTTCATGTTTGACCTGGTGGCAGTAAGATCTCAAAGAGTTATCCTCTGATGTTTAATTTATTTTTTCCTTTAACCTTAAACGCAACAGATATGACCACTATTATTTGCTGTATTGGATGTTTCCCCTTTCCCCATGTCAAAAACCAAGAGAGAAAAAGAATGGAAAACTTGTTTTGTTCTGTGTGGACACCAGTAGTGTTCTATTATGAGTCATTACTATACATCTCATTTATTCTGCATTCATACCTATTAAAGGAGATGCAACTTCCCCATAGAAGTCACGAGGGCAACTGATGTAAAGGGATAGTGTCAGTTACACATCCAGTCAAAGGAGATCAGAAGGAACTAGGAGAGTATTAGAAAATTGAGTCACAGAGCTGCACCATAACTCTGCCCAGCAAAGCTGAACTTTGGAATCCTCGATCCAAACTGGAGGACTGTTTTTCCCCCAGTATAACTTAAAGCAGCCCCACGGCTGCTGTAAGTTCTATTGGCTGCAGTGGACTCCAAGAGGCATGTTGTTGGAGTGTATGGGCATTCCAGCTATGACCCCCATCATGCTCCTGTGCTGGCTCTATGGCACTTGAAGATTTCCCTATGCCCTACACACCATAGTTGGTCTCATTGACTTGACAGAGGTACCAACATGAGTAAAGGCATGCAGGGTTAGGCCCCAAGTCAGACATTGTGTCAGTCAGATCGAGGAATCCTTCTCTCTGTTAATTGAACATTATCAAACTCTTCTCACTAGTAGAGTTGAGTGAATAATTGATTTTTCAGTTCAGTGGCTGAAACAAAACCAAAAAAAAAAAAAAAAAAAAACAGAAAAAAAGCTCCTTTTAAACTGAAACTGAATTTTTTTGAGGGGTTTTTTTTTCACCAAAATGAAAAACTAAAAACCAATTCACTTTGGGTCAAACAAAACTTTTGGTTTCACCTGAAATGAATCTTTATTTGTTTAGTTTCATTTTATTATGTTTTCAGGTGTTCTTTACCCCTTACATTATTTTAAACAATTAACAAAATAAAACGTCAAAACATTTTGTTTTGAAAAATGAAAAACAAACTTTTAAATGTTTTTTTTTCCCCATTTTTTATTTAGCCAACACTATTAGCCAAATTCCACTCCAATCCATAAGTAGTTTTGGTTGCCCTGAAACTGCATTTTTCAGCAAATTTACTATATGACTGAAAAATTTTGCTCATCTCTACCCACTGGTGACAGTACAGGTCACCCTCAACTGGACTTTCATATCAAGTTTAAATTGATTCTGTAGTAACTCTCTGGAAGGGGCGTGTCAGAGGGTGACACTGGCCTTTTATGAGGGAAGAGGCCAGTGACTGATCAGTTGACCTCCTATTAGGCTTAAAAGAGGGCAGCTGGACCCTAGATGGGGTGGTCCCTAAATGGGAGACAAGCAGCAGCAGCAGCAGTGGCGGCGACTTGCTCTGGGAGAAACCTGAAGAGAGCAGAAAGCTCTGGATGACCTCCCTGGAAAGAGGGAGAAATTTCCAGGAAGCCAGCAGAGGGAGAAGCATGCTGACCTTTCTGAGCCTGAGAAAGCTCAGGCTGGAGAGGGCTGAGAGCACCAGGGGGAGATGTCTGATAGCTCTCTGAGCCACAGTGCTGAAGATAAAGGGCCAGAGAGGGCTAAAGGCTGGGCTGAGAGGCTGGAGCTGCAGAGAGCCTGAGCATGGTGCGAGATGCTGGGGCTGTACATTGATGGACTATTGAGGGCTTGCTTTGTGATGCACAGGGAGGATTGCCAGGTTTGGTTGGATGTATTCCTGGAAGTTTCATCACATGACAGAATCTTTCATTAAAGATTAATCTTTAATTCCTGGCGACTCCAGGACAATCCTGGCTACCCTATACAGGGTTGATAGCAAAGGGCTATTTATACTCATAATGACTATTTCTGGGAACCACCGAAGGGCAAATTGAGGTAAGCACAATTTGGTGTGGCTGCTACAGGAGGGCACTCCAGGTGGGAGCTTGCCCTATAACAGGGCAAGGAATACATGTAAAATTAGAATAAAACAATGGAAAACTTAGACTCTCAGGATTTGTAAAATGCTACAGCTTACCTCCCTGAGAGATTTCAGAGGTGCAAACTACAGCTGGTGAACCATTTAAGTCTGAATAATTGCATGAGGTTATCATGTTCTAGTGAATTTAAGGAGTAATTAATAAACGTGTGATAGAAATTTGATTTATAAACTTGTTTAGATAATGGATGGATTTACAGGTGTTCAGTGTTGCTCATGTTCATTCCTTAGGTCCAGTTTTCACAGTTGGATTCACATTGACACAGAAGCCTGCCTATGCTGATCTAGGGGAAGACTGGCCTTTAGATGGTAAGCGGCAGCCCATTGTGGCAGGAACAATGTCTTTTTTTTCTATGGCATATATTAGAGAGTGCCTAGCACACTGATTGTACCCAGTAAATAATTACTCTAGTTGTGTCATTTTAAATAAATCACTGGGACTATATTGAGAGTGAATCGAAAATGTGTTCAGCTTAATGAGAAGGGGTTAGCGGAGGAAGTTCACATGTCTGGACTATCTCACCTGAGACAAGATTGGAATACAGACAGGCTGAGAACCAAAGACACCGTGGATAACCTAATGAAGGAAGTGGGAAATGCAACATTAGTCCCATCAAGCCTTCGTACTGTGAACCTTCAGATGGGAAAGCAAGGAATATGAAGAACATAGTGTTTATATCCAATGACATGCTGCTGAAAATGTCACTTTGAAAATAATGTTGATAACGTGTAACTGAATAGAATAACGAAAGGTGGAATAGTCAGACAAGAAAAGGAAAGGAGAGAACCTGGAAATTCAGATATTTTAAATGGTAAAGGATAACTAAATACATCATATCCAATGAAATGTTAAAGAATGAGAAGTGTTAGTGCTAGTGGAAAATCAGATTATTTGAAGGTGTACATATATAAATTCCCTTTGATTTTCTAATTCCTAAACAGTATTGACCAATATCTTACCACAGCCCTGAGAGGAAAACCCTGAAAATGATATAGAACCAGAACCACACCTTTAACTAGATAGATAGAATATTGCTCTATTAATCTACCTAAGAACCTTCCATTAACTTCAGTGGGTTTTGGATTAAGCCCTAATAGTATTTCCGTTATGTACTGCATAACACTATAGTGCCACAAATGATGGCAAAAGACTTGGTAGAGATTATGTATCTAATGCCATATAATTTTGTTGTTTTTGACTATGACTTAATTTCCCCCCAAAGTTATCCAATTGCTAATTGAGATCAAACCACAGCTGACATTTAATTCAACTATATTTTAGTTCTTTGTGCCAAAAATAAATAAATAAATAAACCTGAATTCCATTTTCTTTTTGAAAGTGTCACATTTCAGAGGCACATACCACCTTAGGGACATGTACCCCCCTGTCTGTACAGGGCACTTTTGCCAAGTGACAGGCCTGTATCTACCTGCACTTCTCCATAGTGGAACTCACCCCACTTTAGATTGGATCACCAGGCTACATCACTCCTGGTTCCCACAGTCCAATCACGCTAACAGGGTGAGTGATGCCTGAGACCCCTTTGCAGCCCCTCTTGAATGTACACTCAGGTGACAGGTTCTGCTGCCTTCACTGCTCTCCCGGTGGAACGCTGTGGTTCTACCACTCTCACAATGGATCGCAGGGTAACCCACCTGTTTCCA
The DNA here is from genome assembly GCF_013100865.1 of Trachemys scripta elegans. Lineage (NCBI taxonomy): Eukaryota > Metazoa > Chordata > Testudines > Emydidae > Trachemys > Trachemys scripta. Next base: position 193,349,238 of record NC_048299.1, on the reverse strand, counting down.
ACTGTGTTAACACAACAGGCTCACTTGTATTTTGCAAGAAATGTCCCTCTGGCAGCCCGTGACCAAGAATTGATTAAAGTGACTGAAAAACAGCTTCTTCAAAACAAACATATTGTTTATTCTCTCTCAAAAGGTACATAACATTCAGAGAGAAGGGTTAAAACAACAACAGTCTTTAGGCATTTGGTTTCACCTAAATGTATCCTTTTCTGGCAAGTTTTGGTAGTTTCCACATAACCCAGCTACCTCCAGCCCTGGGTGGGGAGAGACAGAGTCCCCTCTGCAGCTCTCTCTTCTCTGTCTCTCCCGCTGAGCAGCTGCTACCAGCTTAGTCCCCTTCCTCTCTACGCTAGGGTCTTTAATATTTAATGCTCTTTTGATCCTAGGCTCAGTCCTGGGAAAAATTAACCTGCTGGCCTGAGTGGAGCCAGGCAGGTGAGTGTTTCCCATTCAATAGCTTCCCCATTGTTTCTTCAAGAACCTTGGTATTCTTTCTGGCAATAGCTCATCTTTTCATTGTTTCATTTTCTGTTTGTTTCCCTTCAGCCTTCTTTGATTTAACTCCAGGCAGTCACACAGGGTAATATCAAACAGGGAAACTGAGGTGCACATGATATTCATAATAATACAGATAACCCCTTCATTTTCCATAAAATGCAAATAATATATATTTTTTCTGGCTTTTCTAAATCAGAAATGGCTGTATAGATTTTTTTCCTCAAGTTTTCCCACACACAAAACTTACCACTGGATAAAGGTCAAGAATTAGAAACTTCAGTCCTAAAGGACTTAAAATAGGATCTGAGCATCTAAAAGGGTAATTCAGACTATATTCATACTGATTTGCAACCTTAGTATTCCTGCTAATGACATGCAACAACTTGTCCTGTTAGATCAGGAGACGTTTGGATTTGAATTATTTCTTAAATTATTAGTAAATGCTAATCAATTAAGAATTACTTATAGTTATTAATAATGTCTCTCTTCCATGTTGCGTAAGTTGGACATTACGCCGTGTTTGCCTAAGCGGCCTCAGTGCCTCATGGGAACTGTAGTTTGGGTATCTCACCCTCTCATTCCCTCTGTGAGCTGGGCCCGCTGTTTGGACTACATCTCCTACAAAGCACTGTTCTCTCCCCTCTGATTGATCTGCTGTAGTACATTGTGACCAGCATGCATCATAGGAGACATAGTCCACCCAGCCCAGCCTCCAGAGGATTTAGGAATGTCAAAATGTTTTGATGTTTCCAAATAGAAATTTCTGATCTTTGAAAAATTTGGATATTTTGACTTTTTATCCTGATTTGGGATGAAAACAAATTTTGAAATATTGGACTTTCCCACACAATGAAAATTCCAATTTTTGACCAGCTCTAATTTTAATGATATTTAACATTTCTACAGCACCTTCCATGACTATTTCAAAGTGTTTTGTCAACATTAATGAATTAAATCTCACAATATTACTCTGAAATAATATAGTAAATATAACACTGCCATTTTACAGGGTAGAAGAAGGGCAACAGAGAGGTTACACTAGCATTTTCAAAACTGGATAATTATAACTAGCACCATTGATTTGGCTGCTAATTTTAAGAACCTATGTTTAACAAATTATTGGTCTACACTAGAAAATAGTTTGATCCACCTACGTCACTCAGGGGTAGGAAAAATCCAGACCACTGAATGATGTAGCTAAACTGGCCTAAATCCTCATGTAGACAGTGCTAGATTGACAGAAGAATTCTTCCGTCAGAAAACCCCTTCCATCAGCTTCCATAGACAGCATCTACACGTCAGTGCTATAGCAGCACAACTGCAACTGTGTTACTGTAGCATTTCAAGTGAAGACAAGTCCTGAGTCTGTTATTTAGGTCTCCTTTTTGGAAGTAAGCAGCACTTCTTCAAAGCAAAACATCCAGAAAAATTGTTTTTAATACGGTTAAGTAGCCATACAGAATACAACCCATTACAGTAAAAATTGTGAAGTAGCTAAGGTCATTACATTGAATGAACTTAAATAATATATACTTGACATAATGTTTAAATCTATAAAAGAGAATGCAATATAAGAGAGAGGGAGTAGGACAGTAAGATTTGCAAAACATGAAAGGCTAGACTGGCTTTTCTAACTTGTTTAAGAAAAATTTGCATAGTTCTCCGTCATTTTGAGCTTGCTTAATGAATCTCAAGTCCTCAGAAACTCTCTTTTAATTCTCAGGAGTGTCTACTGAAGAGAGATCAAATACAACCCAGTTTCCTTACTGCTGAACTGAGACAACTATAGCCAATAGGATTTTATGGGTCAGCATTTCCACAGTCAACTATCATATTTGCATATTAACAACAGACTTAGCTGATGGTCAGCCAAGACTTTACTAGACTGGAATTTTTTTCTGATAAGCCAATCTGATGACCATTAAAAATATACACTGAAAATTCTGTGCTAGAGCATAGTTTTAGGGCTTTTCTATAGATTTTTTTGATTTGCAATGCTTTCAACAGAATGTTAGGTTTCATTTAAATATAAAGTTTCCAGCCCTTCTGGTTACTAAGAAAACCTTCTCAACATGGAGTGCTACAGAGTCATGTTGCTGAATTCACCGACCTAGTGGAAACATAGCACTACAAAGAAGTGACCATTCACCTCAATATGAACCCTTAAGATTTTTTTTATTGTCAACTATGTCAAGATGATCACTGTAACAACAACATCTAACTCTTACATTTGGCTTATGTAGTTGGAGTAATTTGAAAGGATGGTTGTCCTAGAGAGGAATATGTACAAATTGCTGTTGTGGGGATTTGAAAGGACAGCAGCAATCTATGAACATGATTTATTATCCAAGTGCATTGGCAAACCACAAATAAGCCAGTGGCAGATGAAACAGAAGCTTCTTGTGCCACTTTCCTCTTCCTGGGATTTTCTAAGTGTAGGCAGAGTTATTTCTTTTTCTCTTGAAATGTACAGGAGATTAAAAATTAGAGGATTTTGGTTGACAAAATCCATATTTTTATAATATTTAGGCAAAACTTATGGCTTTTTTTAGAATACAGAATTGATTTTTCTTGTTTATTGTAAGATTAAGATACATCAATTTACTTTTTATCAGACTGTAATCACAAGTTTAAATTCTAAACATTCATATTTCCAAACATTTCTTTTATTAAAAACTTGTTTTCTAGCTACCAGCTAAGTCACATTAGTGTCATAGGCTGCTGGAGGCATTAGGTACATTGCTGATTACTCATCTATGATCTTCCTTTTTTGATTGCTTCAATTGCAGCATGAGCAGTAGGAAACTGTCTTTTACCACAAATGCAATGCTTTCATTTCCAGTTTAAGTCTTCCAGTAATCTACCACTCCAGGATTACAGCCCTAGGAACTCAAGATATAAATAATTGTGGCTTCCCATGATAGACAGCTATTAAGGTGTTTGTATCTTTTGGCAGCAAGAAATCCTGAGCTGCAGAAAATGCACTATATTTAGGATAAATTCCATGTATGTCTCCTGCAGAATTAAGTGACTGTGGATGAAAACTATGAAGTCCACCTAAATATCATTTTAATAAGGCTACCAGCCTTCTTTGATCAATGGCCAGGTGCACTAGGCCCTCTTTTAATTTGTGGGTTTCTTAAAGATTTCTGTAGCAGATTGGCAGCCATTTGTTTTAGGCCCCACTCCAGCACATTACTAAAGCATGTGCTTAACTTTAAACGTGGAGGTAGTCCCATTGAAATCAGTGGGACTACTCACATACTTGAAGTTAAGCACAGGAGTGAAGTGGTCTTCTAGAATGTTCAGAACCTTGAAGGATGATGTCAATTAGCTCATGATGTCTTTTAATTCTGTTAGGTATCATCAGTCTGGGCCTCTTCTTATGACACATTTCTATTCATGTTCTCTCCATAGCAGAGGAAGTTTAGGCAGGGTTGAGGATGTAGCTAATAGCCCGAAATCTGAATTCTGCAATCAAGTGAGTTGGAACTTGTAGATTTCCTTTGCTAGTGCCATAGTTGTATTAATGTGTTGAACTGCTCTGGTAGGTACTTTTGCTGAAATCTGCATGTTAACAAAAAGAGGGCAGAAGTTATGGCCTTGAGGCAGAAATTTCTGGGTGAGAGTCTATGGCCTGTATTAGTCAGGAGGTCAGACTAGACGATCCTCATAGTCTCTTCTGGCCTTAAAAATCTGTGGATAAAATTCTTTGAAAGTATTATAGAGGGTTCATTTCTTATTCCTGAGGAATGTAGGTAGCTCTCGTCAGCCAACATGGTCAAATATACTACACCGTGGCCCACAATCACCAACATTTACAAGTGTGGAGGTTCACGCCAGAAGTATTCAGGAGACCAGCTTGAAATCTTTTATTTTAATCCTTCTGTTTGTAACAGCTTTAGTCATGGAGCAGAAACAGTACCATGTGAATAAGGGGAGTAGTTACACACCCGAAATGTAGAATAGTCAAAGACATAACAGAAGTGAATATGTTGGTCTTGAACTATAGGCTGAAATATGTTTGCACAAAATGTTCATAGAACAAGTTCAAAGGATAAAAATCAGAATATGTTGGTGGACATTTCATGGTTTATTCACAAACAAGGGCTAAATTCAATGAATAAATTAAATGTTATTTTTTTTCATCTATGTACAAACATGCTTCAAAACATTGGTGTTGGAAGCACATTATTTAATTCAGCACTTATTTGACTTGCTTAACCTCATATGAATTGACTCATTAACCTAATTTAACTGTATATGAATTATCCCCATTGTGAGTCTCTTAGTTGCATCCCCAATTATCCAAAGCCTTGAACATTAAGGCAGGCTGGGCCGGTTTGTTTACCTGCCACGTCCGCAGGTTTGGCCGATCGCGACTTGCACTGGCCACGGTTCGCCGTCCCAGGCCAATAGGGGTGGCGGGAAGCGGTGGCCAGCACATCCCTTGCCCCGCGCCGCTTACCCTGATTACCCTGGAGGCCCACATGCCAAAGGTTGCCGATCCCTGATTTAGACGGTTTTAAATGCAAGGGAATTATATAAAATCACCTTACATTCATGAATGTGAAACTTAATTGCCTTGTACAAAAATTTTTGACGTAGTAATCCATCAACATTAGTGATAATCTGTTTAAATTACATTAAGTATAAATTAAAATGATATAGGTATTTCTGATAGGAATAAGAGAACTTATTTGGCCAAATTTAGAACCAACTCAAAAAAGGAGTTCTATGTTTGAAACAACTCCTTTTCTGGGGCATACATTTAATTTGGCTCTGGCAAAATTCAAGTTCTGAGCTGCTTCATATTTTTAAAAAACAGTTAATGTTTTCAGTAGTCCTAGAATCTCCTGGAATCTAGCAGGATAAGAATTACTTTAAAACAAGAATCTTTAATCTTTATTCCTTGCCTAGCTCCCATTTTTAGTTAGACATATGTACAGGTTCTTGTCAAATTTCCTTTGAAGCATAAGGGGCCAGATAATCCATTGTGCTGAGCTTCCTCTCAGCACAGCAGAGAGCCTTTAGGAATAACCAGCTCTTTGATTCTCTGCCCAGCCTGGCACAGCTTAGAACAACATAGGATGAAGTAAGGCAGAGATCTGATCCAATAGCTTTAGTAATAAAATGATTGGCAAGCTCAAAGGGATATCATGAATTCTCATACACTAGGTGGTGAGATGGGAAGGACGAACCACTGACAAATACATTGTGAATGATATTCCAGGCATCCTCCGAGAGTATTTTCTTTTCCATAGCCAAAATGGAAGATGAAATAAGGATAGTTGTAAAGGTCCTGATTCTCCTGCCAGTGAAGTCAATGGAATTATACACTAGTATGAGAGGTGTGTACATGCTGAGAGGAATATCCGCTGATCAACACTCATTGGAGAGAGTATTTTTTCCGTTTACCTAATCATTTTAAGAGCTGTTTCTTCAGGACTCTTGCCTACAGCAATATTAAATATCAGCAACTCTGTTAATTAGTTTAGAAAATGATAAATAACTGCTGGTCTAATGAATTTACAAGTTGATTAATGAAAATAGCTTGATCCTTCATTTCTCACACACAGATTCTCATTGGGGGCTGCAGCTTATAAGGGTAGCCTCTCAACACAATTAAGAGAGTTAAAAACAACACTACCACTTGCTTGAATTTGCTTGGCACTTTGCAAATCTTAGGGAAAAGAAAATGTATTTTACCCATGTTGTTGGCTTTTTGTTCTGGAAAGTCATGTTAATTGTGTGGGCCTGGCTTGGCATGGGTAACTGGATATGGGAGAAACTGCCTTTCTTGGGAGTCAGAAGTAGGAAAGTAAATGAATCAGCAAGCTGGAAACAATGTCGGTACTAAGCTGGGTCAGTCACCTAAGAGACCGAACGCACAACAGTGGACAAGATAAGCCTTGAATGTAAGATGAGGTAAAGAGTAGGTTGTCCATGGAGAGAGCATGCTGTCCAGGGCTTGTTTCCTACAAAATCAAGCCAATACCAGAGTGGGTGATGTAATGTACAGTAATGCAATGTGTGTGTGTAAACATATGTAAAGGAAGAAGTTTTCTGTGTAACTTCGGATTTGGGATATACCCTGCATCCACCCTCTGCATTTGTGTCTGATCAGTGTTGCTTTGCTGCATGCCAAATAAAGACACCTGAGTGACAAAATCGGGAGTTGAAGGGAGATCTTGGGAAGCCAAGTGGAAAGAGGTCTCAGAGGGAATCCCAACCAATTGCTTTATTTTTTAGTGACCTCAGTTATTCTGCATTTTCTGGGGAGCTAATGACCAGAAAGATATTGACAAATTCGAGCGAGTTCAGAGAAGAACAAACAAACATGATCAGTGGAATGGAGACATTGATTTAGGAAGTAAATCCAGAGTTAACTACGTAGAAGGGAGACCGGGACCTTAATCTACAAATCCAGCTACTAAGAAAGGAAATGACTAATTAAGAATTGTACTACAGCTAAGAGAAATGGCAAGTCCAATTCAGACAGTGCTGCCTAACTTGTAGCTGCAGAGGGAGCACCCAGAACATTGAGGTCTGCTCCAGCAGGGCAGGTTGAAACATTGACTGTGATGTTTATTGCCCACGCAGCACGTGCATATGATGCCAAGTACAAGCATTGGCTAAATGAGAGATTTGTGGCAAGAACTGTAGGCACCCAGGCCAAGATTTTCATATGTGACTAGCAATTTTGTGTTCCTCAGTATTTGGGTGCCCAACTTGAGAAAACTTAAAGGGGGGTTGATTTTCAAAAAGCGAAATACGTACCTTGTCTTCATACTTTATGATTTCCAGGCTGGACTATTGCCTAAAGATGAGCATTGCCTACATTAAAACTCTTCATTGATTTCAGAATTGACAGCCTGCCAGTTAAGCAACAGCTGCCAAAGCACAACACCCCAGAGCTCTGCTCCTCATAGAATACAGTGTCAAACTCAAGATCCTGGTATTAATTTTCCAGGCAAGAGTCCTTGGAAAGCACTTCACTTTTTGTGACGAGAGTCTCCTTTGACAGCACAGGATCGTTGAAGTTTTCAACCTCAAGGGAGAAGTATGTGAGAGCAGGGCCTTCTTAGAATCATAGAATATCAAGGTTGGAAGGGACCTCAGAAGGTCATCTAGTCCAACCCCCTGCTGAAAGCAGAACCAATCCCCAACTAAATCATGGTAATAGGGCCAAAGATTTGGAATTCAGTATTAGAGAAGATAGTGAAATCTGAGGTTATTCCTGCCTTCAGAGTGAAGTGAAAAAAAAACCTCACTTCACCTCAGCTTTCCCGTGGCTGTAACTAAAAACAGCAAAGAAGAAAGGAGGAGGACAAAGAGGTGAAGCCAAAGAGGAGAGAGAGAAAACGGAGGAAAATTAAATTGCTGGCTTATTGTGACTATGCTTCAGGAGGTGCTCAGATTCTGTGGTGAGGGGAGTCTTTATCAATACCTAGATAGGTAGAAAGCAAAATAGTCTTCCACGGGAGCTTTGGAATCTGTTGCTTGAGCCACTTATTTAAAATTAGACCAGAGAACCACTAGTAAAATGAACAAGAGGCTTAATCTTGCAATGGCAGGAAAATAGACCAGATAGCCTATAGTAATAGGTCTTTTTCATCTAACATCTAGTTTATGATTTCATGGTACATCTGATGACTGTCTCTATTACTCTGTTACTTAATTTAGTCTAATATGTAATTTAATAACCATAGAGTAAAGTCTATCTGGGTCATTATATGGCTCATATACTATTAAAATCAGAAAAAAATTATGTGAACCTTTTGAAAAGAGGAAGGTATGAAAGATTTTTTTCTTGATGTAGAAACATGCTGTTCTGTTACTAGTAGGAACTCTGATGTGTAGCATTAAACTGAAAATACATTTGAAAGGGTGATATTCTTGGCAGCTATACAGTATTACATTTTGTGCAAACAAATGGTGTCAAGTTTTATTAAGTCAATCATGATTTTATACCATGTATGATTAGTCAAACTTTCTAGGAATTTAAATGAATGAATTTAAAATGCTCAGATCTATTCAGATACAGCCTCTTGATTTTTTTTCTTTAGTTTACATTTTATAGAAAGTAAAAATAGACTTTCACTGCTGCACCGCTAAAATGAAAGGATAGATTTTCTGAAGGGGGTGGATTATGCTGCTCTGAATGATCTCTTTAGTGACTGGTAATAGTGTCAGTACATGAATTCTGTCTCTCTTTCCGATAATTTTGTTTCGATGATTAACTAGAATTTGCAACATATTTCTTAGGAGGAATTATTTTAAAACTCGCCCTAAAGAACTGTTTTCTAAGAAGAATGTCACTGAATTGAAATTCAATGTATTAAATACCAAAAGCTTGAACGAGGCAAAGTATGAATAACTTTTGTGCAAACTTCATTGCTGTAGAGTTCCACCAATGTTTCTCAGCCCTGATTTGCAACAACTATGCTATTCCTGTCTTGGATGTCTCCAACTGTCAACTGATCATGCCAAATTGAATAAATCATGCCATTCTTAAATCCCATTTAACACACTAGAGTATTTGTCCCTTCTGTACCAGAACTTGAATGTCTTGCCTAGGCTTCATTCTCTTGGCAAATTAGGAATCTTAGGGTATCTCCAGTGGTATACACAGCAAAAAGTCAGAACAGGAATCAACTTCCTGCTAGAGCTAGGCAAATAGCAGATTTTTCAGTTTGCTGGACATTCACCCCCCTCTTGCCACTCCCCCCCTCTCTCCAATCACTTTAGGGTTAAACCACAAACAAGATTTTTCAAAATTTCCAGCCAAAAGAAAAAATGTTTGAGCTCAAACTAAATATTTTGACCAGTTTTAAACATTTGTTTAATGAAATTAAAGGAAATTTTGAAACAAAATGGTCATAGTGAGCTGAAAAAATCTAAAAGTTCTGTTTCAAAAGTGTTAAAAAAATGAGTTGAGTTTTTAAAGTCGTCCCCCCCCACCCAGTCAAATCAAATGTGGTGAAACCAACACGAATTCACAACCCGTTTTGGTGTTACCAACTTTTCATTTTTGCCAAAAAAGTTTTGTAAGAAAAAATTTGCCCAGCTCTACTCCTGGCTTCTTCGCTTCAATTTTTGACTTCTAGTTTGTAGAAAAAGTTAAGATATAGCAAATACAGTCACCCACACAGCAGATGTATGGCCTGACCTAGTGCTCATTGAAGTAAATAGAAAGTCTTATAATGCAAGCACAGTATGTGTACATAGAACAGGATTATATTGCCCTTTATATAATACATTTTTGCAGATGCTTTCATTCATATATACACAGGGTATAACACTTGTAGGTAAGATAACAGTGGTGCTGGAACTAAGGGTTCTGCCACACCCTCCGGCTTGAAGTAATAACAAACACCAAATACATTGTTTCCATATCAGCATCCCCACTATAAAAATCATTCTAGCACACCAGTAAGATAATGTTAAGATTGCACTGTTAGCAACAAAGAGTAAGTCTATGTTGCATATACAATTTTATCTCTGCTCCTTCCTGCATTGCAGAATATTGTATTTCTTGAATTGAGAAATAGTATATGATCTGTAATTTAAGACTAGGTAAAAATTTCAAAAACATTTAAGTGGTTTAGGCACCCAAGTTCCATTTTCATAAGTGACTTAGATACTTAGGAGCCTAATTATTATTGAAAGTCACATTAAACTTTTGGTCCAACAAATATTCCAGCCAATTTTGTTTCCCTTTCATTGTTTCTGTTTGCCACCTCAAATGTGAAATGTTTTCAAATGTGAAAAGTTTGTTTTCGGTTTTGCTTTGCTTTTTTTTTATTTCTATATGTAGGTGACATTTTCCATAACCAAAGCCACAGATAAAGACTGTGAGAGCATCAAACAGTTAAGTCAGTAGAGCAGTGATTCACAGCTTGCAGGCTTTCATAAAAGCAACAACCTTGCCCTCTAGTTGGGAAACATATGGTGCATTAACTTAAGTTTAATGCCAATATGTTTTTCTAAAGCCCTAATGGCAACTAAGGTTGAGAAAGTAACTGCTGAGGACAAATTCAACTGCAGCAAATCTGAGTAACACAGGCCACTAACAGCATGACACTCCAGGACTCTGCTCTCCCACAGATTTCCCCATGGAAACCCATTTCAAATTCAGGGTTAAGATCCTTATCTTCAGAACCTGTGGTTGAACTCTCAGGCCTGGTCTATGCTAGAAAATTAGGTTGGCATAATAAATCATAATACGTGAAAAATCTACACCCCTGAGCAGCATAGTTAAGCTGACTTAAGTCCCCGTGTAGATTGCGCTATGTTGATGGAAGACCACCTCTGGAGGAGATGGATTACCGACACCGATGAGAGAACCACTTCCATTGGTCTAGGTAGTGTCTACACTGAAGTGCTACAGTGGCACAGCTGCAGCAGTGCAACTGTTCCCCTGTAGCATTTTAAGTGTAGGCAAGTCCTCAGTCAAAGGGAAGCTGATACAGACAAATATGAACTTGTGAAGCTGAACAAAATGTTGTTATAAACAAGATTGAAACAGTCACTTAGGGCAACTCCTAGTGCCCTTATACAGAGTTCTCAAGAGAACCACACATTGTATGTACCACATTGGAGTTCATTTGGCTTCCATGTCTCACTGAACTGCAGGGTGGTCAAGCACTGGAATAAATTGCCTGGGGAGGTTATGGAATCTCTGTCATTGGAGGTTTTGAAGAGCAGGTTAGACAAACACCTGTCAGGGAGGGTCTAGATAATGCTTAGTCCTGCCATGAGTGCAGGGGAGTGGACTAGATGACCTCTCAAGGTCCCCTCTAGAGCAATGTTCTGAGACAAGGAGCAGCTGGCAAAGGTGAGGGGAAGAAAAGACTCCCCTTGAGTAGCTCTGGCCTCCGGGAATGGTACAAGGAACAGAGAGGCCTGTGAGGAAGGAAACAGTTGTTCAAGAGCCAACAGTAGGTTTTGGGTGTAGGGGAGTAGGGGCAATGTTTTCCATAGGAGGATAGAAGAAGACTGGAGCACAGTTGCCTCTGAACTGCTGGGGTCTTTATACTCCCTCTGCCTCACTACCTTCCTGTGAAAAACCTGTCAGCACAGCCTGATCTTTCCTTGCTCTATTCAAACACTAGTTCTGGTTCCTCCTGAACAGCTCTGCTCCTTACCTCACAGGCCTGTGTTCCTTGGCTGCCCCACAGATGGTCATGGTGTTGTATTCATTGAAAGGTGGCAGCCTAGGCAAGGATCACCTCTCTCCAGCTTCCCTTCTCCCTCTAACAGTGCACAAGAAATCCATGTCAGAGCCCACTCCCTCCGCAGCCTGGACTGGGTCTCAGGCTTCAACAGATTACAAACACTGGTTTAATTAATTCAAAAAATGAGACCACTTGCTTACCGATGGACTTGATAGTTAAAAAACAAAGCTTATAATCGGTTGCTTATGGTGGGACATGCAACATTTCCGTAATTTGTCACATAGTTCAATGCCTTGAGTCACCCACTGGCAGGTGTCAAGGTTGAGAGGGATGCCACTTAACTTCCTTGGGCAGTGAGCATGGCTCTCCATTCTGTACAGAGCTCTCCTCAGCCTGGGTTTGCTCAGGCATGCCTCTCCCTTCCCACACCCAGAACAAATGGCCTCATTAGAGTTGTGAGCCTCCCTCTTTTCAGGGGGCTGTGCTTCTTCTATTGATAGTAGCTTGTGGTGAGTTTTGCTCAGAATGGTTGATTGGGCATTGTAACCCTCTTCAGCAGGGCATGGGTTCATAATCAGGTCAGATATTGTAGGATGGTGACCCTGTTTTACCTACTAGGGTGCTATAGAAAAATGTTAATGGTTAATAATTAGGCACATCTGTGGCTGAAAGGCACTTCAAAACCACTCATTTCTGTGTGGTGTCTGTCTGAGGGACACTGGTTATTATCCACATTATCATTCATCTATGCAAGCTCTGTTTTGTTAAATTAACAGCTGTGAATGGCACACATAATTGGGACAACAATCACTTTTTTTTACTCTGGGCTCAATCCAGAGTTTGACTGCATGCCCAGGCTGGCGAGTATGAGAGCATAAGGAACTCTGCTACTTCCTGTTGCAGGCTAACTGCATTGCCAGACCCTGCGTAGGAGAGAGGGATAGCCTGTGGATGGCTTCTCTTGTGCAGGTAGGCGGGCAGAGATTTGACCCCATTCCCAATGGGGTAGTCAGCACAGCTGAGCCAGTTGGGACCTCTAGAGCCATAGGGAAAACAGGGACCGAATTGTGACTCTGGGGCATACCTGCTACTGCTTACTTAGGGTGAGTGGCAGTGTGCTAATCCAGACCTTTGGTTTTGTTTTTCAGAACCACTGAGTGCTAGTCCAGCCCTAGGATTTGTAATCTAGAAGTACATGAAGCAGTTCCAAGTTGAAGTTTCATATTTATCCCAGTGCCCCTGCCTGAGGTGACAGTTTTCATTAGCAATGGGAAAAAATGGAAATATGAATGTACAATGGCATTTTGAACTTAGGGTAGAATAGACATGGATTATTCTTGTGCAGTCTGAGTCTATAATGAGACAAGTCTTCTAATGGGAAAATGATACACCTGCCCACAAGTGTGTGCCAGTGTAAAAATGTAGTGAAATTCCAGACAGCCCATTCAATTCTCTCTTTTGCTCTTATCCCTCTGGAACTGAATGCCAGTATTTATCTTTACAGAGTACCAACAGTCTCTCCCACAGAATCCTCAGTTACTCACTGTACCTAGCCACAAAAAAAGCTAAAGCTTGCTTCCCTGTCAGCATCTATCTCTAACCGTATCTCTGTGTGAGGGGGCTAATCAGGAAGCAGTCCAGCTTTTTATAATACTAATTCAAACAAAACTGTAGTCAGGTTTGTTTTTCTGCTCTCGCCAAAACCTTTAGTTATATAACTGCTCAGGTTGGCAGGGCTCTGGTAATCAACCTTTGTCCCCAGGATTCCTGTATTGTTTAAACTCCCTCTTCCAGGTCCCTTTTACTGTTTTCACTAGACTTGCAAAATTAATGTTTGCCATTTGCCTAACAGAGGAAAATATCCTATTTGCACAGGTTTGGGGCAAAGTGATTTTCATTTCAATCTCAGGCTTTTTATAAAAACAGAAGATGGCTTTTGCCAGCAGGAAAAAAACAAAAAACAAAAAAACCACATGTCATTTCTTTGCAGAAATTTGTTTTACTTAACTGGGGAAGAGGTAAATTTGCAACTGAAGTAAATATATGCAGAATCAAGGCTTTGTTCAGAAGTAGAATTTCATCATTTTCAGGAAGTATTAACTTAATTATAATAATTGCATTTGCTGAAAGAAAAAGATGCAAAATGGCACAGGCTCAGCTACCATGGTGATGAGCATAGTACAAATATCTGGACTCAATCTGACTTCACTAGATGGACAAATCGATTTAATCAAATTAGTAAATACTCAGGAAGTAGAAAAACTAGTATGTTGAAGAGTGCCACTCACCACTGGTGCACCCTCTCGTAGCTCAGTGTGACTCAGCAGGCTTTTTACTTGTCTAGTGCCCCATACTGACAGTGGGTCCTGCCCTGCAGTGGTCTTTTTTCCTCCATAACTCATCCCTCCTTAAGTACACCTCTTCAAGGCTAAGAACATCCAGCAAACAAGAGTCCAAATGCCTTACGAAAAGGTTTTCAGTCCCAACTCCGGGCCCCATGGTCCTCACACCTTTTCCTCAGGACTGTCTGCCATTATTGTCCCTTTCTCAGGCCCCCACACAACCTCATCAGCAGCTGGTAGGAGAACCTAGGCCCTCCCACTACACCAAGTTCTAGCTCAGGGATCTATAACCAGAAGTCAAGGTCTGTTCTAATTCCTTGCTACCACCACTCTGAACTTCTTCATAACCTGAGAGATGCTGGGTTTCTGCCTCACAACATCTCTACATTCACCCTTCTTTCAGGGCAAGGACTCTCAGGACCCTCCCCTAGAAAATCCTAACAAACTCTAAAAACATAATATATAAACATAAGCACATGTCTACCCTTCTTGCTCTTGATCTTATGTCCTTCTCAACTTTCCTCTCCCCAGAGGTCCAAAGCCTGCCATTTTGACATGGTGTTCCCATCAGAGCTTCCTCCCACACTGGTAGCTGCTCTCTATTTCCCCTGGCCTCCTACTACACTTCTCTACTAGGCTGCCTCCTTGATGCTGCTGGTCTCCCTACTCTTTAATCCCAATAAGCAAGTTCCTCCCTCCAGACCCCTTCTGCTGTAAACTACCTCTGTTTATAATCCAGTGCAAGCCCCTCTTTAGCTGGGCTTCATCATTTAAGCCTGGCCACGCTCCAGGTGAAGCCTGATCTGCTAATTGGCCTCTCAAGCCAACATTAACTGATTGCATGCCTGTGTGGGGTATGCACCCCATCACAGGCCCTCTCAGAGGTCCAGAGAGGCCCGGGCCACTTCCAGCTTTTGAGGCCCCTAGCCATAATAAAAATAAAAAATTACAACACATGAAAACAAAATAAGGCACCAAAAAAAGAGTGAGACATAATTTGAATATTTTTTTATTTAACAAATGTTTTTCCAGCCTTTTTCTGTGCAAATGCACTAATTATTGAGGAAAAATCTAGCTTTTGTGTGAATAAAAACAAGTTGTGAAACTTATCAAATGCCAAAAAATTAACAAGTGTCTAAATTTGAGGTCCCCTTTGAGCTTGTGGCCGGGGCCAAATGGCCCTGCTGGACTCCCCTCCGATTGGCCCTGCCCATCATATAATAGTCTTCTTTTGGCTTTGGCTACAGGGAGATTTAATGAATCCCAGGACAGTGGAACTGAAGAGATTTTTTTTTTTTTTTTTGCTGAGAGACAAAGAACTTGTTCCCCAGGTGATCTCCCCCTCCCATTCCCTATCTTGATTAGTAAGCCAGTCTGTGATCATTTCCTTAATTGTTAGGAAAATTGATTGTTTCCTAATTAAGAGTCCATGAATGTCACTTGCTAATTACCATGATTGGTTTACTTCTACTTGCATAAAGACATGCTGCTGAAAACTGTGATAAGGAATTTCTAGAGCTCAGCATAAAGACAATTTAATTACACAATTTAGAGCCACAGGCAATAATTAGTGAAAGAAACAGGCCTATGGTGACATAGTTGAGAGGCATAAAATTATGTGTTTCTTGAGGTGCAGCCTGTGTGTTTTTCTCTGCTCCCTCCGACCCCTCGAACCAAATGTTTTCATAACTAATGACTACATGGTCTGTGACTCCATCCTCCCCTGTCCAGGAGTTTCCTATTCCTATGGTGGCTCAGCAGTAATGAGTGGGTTACTCTCTGGTAAATAGTTAAAACATTCTTCAGAAAGCCTAAAACAAAGGGAGATGGGGAATTAAAGGGCATAGGCAAGGGATAGATGACAGCAATTTTCTGACTCTCCAACCTGTTCTATGGTCAGCAATTCTCCTTCTAGTATTGACTTAAAAGTTTCTCATTTATTTAATAATCCAGTACATTGGTAGTGTCCCTAGATTATAATAAAATATTATACCCAGAAAGTTCAGATTCTCCCACTCTGCATTTCGACTCTTATTTCAATGTTTGGACCAAGTAATTCTTTAGGCCTATTGCTGGCTTCCCCTAACCATCATGTTTCTTGACCTCACTATCAAAGCCTTGGACATCATTTCCAACTTTACATGTCTGCTCTTATTTCTTGGTTACTTCCTCCTCTAAACGTACTCTTCTTCTGCAAAGTCTTAGCAATGCCGTCTAAAGAGTCCTATAGCAGCTTGAAGTCTTACCAGTACCTGAGGTACCATGGTTCTGAACTGTTTTGTTTATGCTTGCATTGCCTGCTGTAGCTTGTAAGCATCTTTGGGCATTCAACATCTCCTTGTTTGTTCATTGTCAGTTAATTTATCGCATTCTTGAGGTAACGGCACCTCCCTTAGGTCTCAGGTCTCTAGCTGTCACATTTCTTGAGGCAGAGTCCCACGACTCTCTCCACCAGGTATTTAAACTTCCTCCTGCAATTCACTGTAATCACTTTTAGCAGGTCTGACTTTAGTTCAGTACTGGCAGTCCTGCTTTCTCTGGGGCAATGACAGGGTTAACCAGCCAGCCTTCATAAAGAAAAGCATTATTTATTCTGAACAAAAGCATTTCAGAAAAAAAATCTTTAAAACAATAATCAGCTTACATGCATGTCTGACTTACCAGGTGTCACCCATCTTCCACAGAAGACCCTGGCAGGTTTCAAGGTACTTCAAATCCTCTGAAAGACCTGTCCCTCTCAATACAGTTTCTTTCTCCCCACGTCAGGGTGGTCACTTCTATAAATTTTTAGTTCTTTGTTTGCCAGCCTCTTATATACTGGTTTAACATAGTTTAAAATTTCCCCCAAGGAGTTGAGGCCTCTCTGGACTTGTAACCTGGCTAGGGATTTGCCCTAGTTATCCCTGAGAGATTTGAGTTCCTGCAAGAACCAACTATGACTCCCCTATGGAGCCAGAATATAATCCCTAACCCATAAATATACATACAACATTTATAATATTAATATGTAATCCTTCTGCTAGGTGTTATTGGCAGCAATGAGGGTCAGGTTCAGTTATCTAGGGGTTCCTTCTGAAAATTTAAATAACACCATCTCAAACTCCCATCCAGAAACCTGGGAAAAGTAAATTACCTCCCTTGGGTGCCCCAACAGGCAGTACTTCTCTACTCATAGGCACTGAGTTTACGGGTTTAAAAGAAAGAAATTTATTGGAAGGGAAAAGGAGGACAAGGAATCAACTTGAGAAAGCCAGAAATTAATAAGTTAGTTACCAATATCTATTAGGTAGTTCCCTTCCTCCCTCTTGGTTGTCTTAACAATAGCCCCAACCTCAGTCCTCCTTTTGCAATTGTGAATGGCTGGTGCATTCTAGTTCCTTCCTTCCTCCCCAGCTTCCCCACTTGTCCAGAGGTGGAGGAGTCCAAGAATTCTACCAGGTCAGTCTCCAGCTCCTAAGAGAAGTATTGCCTGAGGTGCTCTGGGGCCTGTGTCACTTGAAGTGATTTCACGTTTGAGTGCTAGGTAGGGAGCCTGCACAGGAACCCATCAGCTACTGTTCTATGTGGCTTCAGAGCAAGCCACCCAGCCCTCTCACCTGCCTCAGTTTAGCTGTGACCATCACCTCAAAGCCATCCCCTTTCTCAAAGCTACTTCTGAGCTGAGTTTTTGGTATATAGGGCTCTTTACAGCCTTCTTATTATCAAAGAGGCATTCCTAGCAGAAGACAGGAAATCTTTTCTCTTCAGCCTTGTCCAAGCTTCCTTACCCAGCTGTGCCTGACTGTCGTCTTCGTCAGAGTGCCTGAAGTGAGGGGCCACATTTGGTGCTGCTCTCTTATCCTTTCATTTTCCAACAGGGTGAACAGCAGTTTAGTGCCCCCAAACTCAAAAAACATAACTGTCTTTTAATCAAAATGCCCCAAACTATCACATAATTGAAATGTACATGAGGCCTGGCCCATTCAATCGTTTCCCCTTGTTCATCAACATGCTGGCAGCGAGTTCCTTCCACCATGGAGTCTCTGCACATCTGGAGTCCTCAAGCAGCTCTGGGCCACTCTTCTCCTTATTCACTCACAGGTGCCAACAGTGAACTCTAATGTATCTGTAAGCCTGTGGCCTGATGCCATATAGAGTATAATCTTTGAATATTCCGTGTGCCCATAACATCTCTCACAATGGTCACGAAATAGGAATTAGGACTGCAGTATTTCTTACCATTTTACTGGTGCAATGAATATTGTATTCCATTTTTAAAAGCCTAGGACAAAGGATGTAAAATGCCTGCGCCTCTCCCCTGCCCCCGGCTAAGATTTCTTGTGGATAATATTCAGTGTTTTTTTTTTTTTAAAGTCTGGCTGATGAATGGTGGCTATTTCTACTTTAATATTATTCTGGTTGTGAAACTACATTGACTTCAAACACTGAAACCTCTCTAGAGCTTTATTAATATGTATGATCTTGCTTCTAAAACCGCAGAGGAAAAAAATAATTCTGTGTGTTGCCAGATTTGTCTGTCAGATGTCTTCCTTTCTTTCCTTCACTCTGGCAAGTGATCTTAATGCTACACCAAATTTCATGCACTCTATTGTAGTGTTTCTCAAACGCTTGTGTAGGGAAAGCCTCTGGCGGGCTGGGACGGTTTGTTTACCTGCCCGTCTGCAGGTCTGGCTGATTGCGGCTCCCACTGGCCACAGTTCGCTGCTGCAGGCCAATGGGAGTTGCTGGAAGTGGTGGCCAGTAAGTCCCTCGGCCTGCACCGCTTCCAGCAGCTCCTATTGACCTGGAGCAGCGAACTGCGGCCAGTGGGAGCCGCGATCGGCCGGACCTGCGGACGGGGCAGGTAAACAAACCGGCCCGGCCCGCCGGGGGCTTTCCCTACACAAGCGGTGAGCCCAGTTTGAGAAACACTGCTCTATTGCAACACTTCCTCATTGCCCGTGTGCTTATAAATGATTAATATTAATAAAGCACCATGTAACTGCATTTCACCTTACAGAACAAATATAAATGAATTGTTTGCATAAAAGAATTTGTGATTTAACAGCTCAATCCTTTGGATAAACCTGTGGGACGGGGAGGGAAATCTCTGCAAGATTCACCTTGCAGTTTTCTTCCTAATCATTCCATGGCTGGGGTATGTCTCCCCTAGATCAGGTCATGGGGATGGCCCTCAAACCCACATACTCCAGGTCACCTCCAGCAAAGAGAACCTAACTTAGATTCCCTCCCCATCCCACAGCCTTCGCCATTAAGACAAAAACAACCAACCACCAAGGTTCAGGAGCTAGCCTCTCAACCTGACCTTATCCCCAGCCTCATACAGAGATTCAGGAATGAAGAATAATTCCCCCCGTTGGTGAAAGTCAATGGCCTGTATTATGAGGAGGTCAGACTAGATGATTATAGTGTTCCTTCTGGCCTGAATCTATGAATTTCCATGAGTGGGTGGTTACAGGGTCAACTTGGGAGACAGCCTGCATCCGGGTGATTACTGTTCAAGTAGTTTCATTTTAGAAGTGCTATAGTTTACTTATATGTAACATCGAGGAAGTTGGTCTTGAAAAGGAACTTAATAAAATGGAGGGAAGAGGAATGGCAAATGGTGGCAGAAAAAGAGTTCTGAGCAGAAGGGATTGTGTGAAAGGAGCCAGGTGAATGGGAGAAGGAGGCCATGTCAAGGCAAGCAGTCCAGGTGCTTGGACGGGGTGAAGGACAAGTGCAGAGTCCTGCACTTAGGATGGAAGAATCCCATGCACTGCTACAGGCTGGGGACCGAATGGCTAAGTGGCAGTTCTGCAGAAAAGGACCTGGGGATTGTAGTAGATGAGAAGTTGGATATGAGTCAACAGTGTGCCCTTGTTGCCAAAAAGGTTAATAGCATATTGGGCTGCATTAGTAGGAGCATTGCCAACAGATCGAGAGAAAGTGATTCATTCCCCTGTATTCGACACTGGTGAGGCCACATTTGGAGTTTTGGACCCCCCACTACAGAAAGGATGTGGACAAACTGGAGAGAGTCCAGATGAGGGCAACGAAAATGATTAGGGGGCTGTGGCACATGACTTATGAGGAGAGGCTGAGGGAATTGGGCTTAGTCTGAAGCAGAGAAGAGTGAGGGGGGATTTGATAGCAGCCTTCAACTACCTGGAGGGGGGTTCCAAAGAGGATGGAGCTTGGCTGTTCTCAGTGGTGGCAGATGACAGAACAAGGAGCAATGGTCTCAAGTTGCACTGGGGGAGGTCTAGGTTGGATATTAGGAAAAACTATTTCACTAGGAGAGTGGTGAAGCACTGGAATGGGTTGCCTAGGGAGATGGTGGAATCTCTATCCTTAGAGGTTTTTAAGGCCCGGCTTGACAAAGCCTTGGCTGGGATTATTTAGTTGGGGTTGGTCCTGCTTTGTGCAGGGGGTTGGACTAGATGACTTCCTGAGGTCTCTTCCAACCCTAATCTTTTAGGATTCTATGATACAGTTAAGAGATCTATGCATATATCATAGGTAATTTGCTTCCTCATAAAAAACTGCTTGAAACACCATAATTTGAAGGTGCCACTCTTTTTCTAGTCTCAGCTTCATGTTCTATTGCAGCAGCTCTCAAATGAAGGGAATGCTACCTGTAGAGATTGTATCTTAAGTTATTCTAAAGGGGAAGTTATTAGAATAAAGCACAGCACTGCACACGAGACCACTATTGCTACTGCATCGCTACAGCAGCATCAAATAGTAATGACAGTTACTAAATCTTGATGGAAGATCCAGGTGATTTAAGCAGCTGCCTGAAAACAGCAAGTATGAAATAAATTAATTGACTAGGGTACAAATTGTAGTTAATAGTTTTCTGCCTTCACCCTCCCCAATCACATACAGTATTCAGAGATGAACTATATGAATGGGTTTTGGTTTGGAGTCCAGGCCAAGTCAGAAGGAATTATGCAGTTCTAAGGGATTAGGTCATTACCAGTCCTCCTTCATGTCATCTTTGGAGAGGCTTCCCCCACTCATCAGACTTTAGCAGCTGTTCTATGCAACTGGTGAGAGCCTTTACAAAAAGAGTGCAAGCTTCCTTGCTCTCTCTCTCCCATGCACCCACAGAGAGGCTATCTACAATCTGGCCCTTAGTGTATACATACTTTTGGTGTCCATCTACTCTTGTCTTTGCTTTTTGACTTTGTTATTTGTGTTTTAATTTTCTTCAAGAGTAAGTTGTCAGCTCTGTAACCCTTACAGTAGTTTTATGTGTTGAAGTCACTGCAATTATTTACATAAACCAAACAATCGTAGAGCTACTCTTTACCACTGAAGCCAACTGTGGGGGTGGGCAATTATGAAATCCTCTCCACTCCCCCCACTGTTAATGTTAACACCACCACCATGGTGTCACTCAAACCCTTAACCTAAGAGTTAACTCATGATTTTATCCTTCCTCTTGCCCCAGACATCCAGACAAGAGCTTCAAAAGTCTTGCTGCTTCTTTCTCCACGACACAACTTGAAGTCAAGAGCTTTGTGGGAGGGAGGACATGGCACAGGGAAGGGAACTCAGAACCTCCGGAAATTCATGGCTTCAGTGTCTTAAATTGGGCTTCCAAAAACTGACACACTCAAAATCAAGGCACTTCTTGCAGTTTTTAAGGCCAGAAGAAACTATTATGATTATCTTATCTGACTCCCTGTATAACACAACTTCATACTGTAATTTCTGCCTCATTTCCATATCTTGTGGTTGAACTTGAGTATATTTTTAGAAAGACATGCAACCTTGATTGAAAGACGACAAGGTGATGGAGAATCCACCACATCCTTTGGTAAGTTGTTCCAATGTTAATTTCTCTAAATACATAATTGTACCATATCTCTAGCCTGAATCTATCTAGCTTCAGCTACCAGCCATTGGCTCTCATAATGCCTATGTCTGCTAGATTAAAGAGCCCTCTGTCATCAGAAATCTTCTCCTCATCTTGGTACATGTAGGTCACTATCAAGTCATTTCAATCTTCTCTTTGATAGGCAGGTTAAACAGCTTCCTAAGTCTCTCACTGTAAAGCAGGTTTTCCAGATCTTGAATTATCTTGTAGCTCTTTCCTGAACATTATCCAATTTTTCAACATCATTACTGAAGTGCTGACATGAACAATTCTATATACAGAGGTAATTCCACTTCCCTACTGATACTTGACATTCTGACATGATTATTTGGCCCTAGATATTTCAGAGGACATCACTTCTGTCCTCAAAGTTACATGAACTAAATGGGAGGTTGCTTTTCAAAAATCAGGCCCTGTGTCAGCAACAAAATATATAGTATGAGGAAATGAAATAACAAAATTAAAAAAAAAAATCTTCAGATACCAAAGAAACTCAAAAGCCTCTGTGAATTCTATGGATATAATTTAACATACTTATATTTTTTTCTCCTTTTCATATGTTATATTTGTTCTTTACTGAAATGCTGTAAATAACCTAACAGCAAATAGAAAAATAATTTGAAATAAACTGCATTTTTAGGAATGCAGCATTGAGTCACATAACCTTCAATCTAGCTCAGGGATCGGCAACCTTTGGCACGTGGCTCACCAGGGTAAGCACCCTGGCGGGCTGGGCTGGTTTACCTGCCGTGTCCACAGGTTCGGCCAATCGTGGCCCCCACTGGCCGCGGTTCGCCATCCCAGGCCAATGGGGGCAGCAGGAAGCGGCGGCCAGCACATCCCTCGCCCCGTGCGGCTTCACGCCACCCCCATTGGCCTGGAGCAGTGAACCATGGCCACTGGGAACAGTGATCGGCCAAACCTGAGGACGCAGCAGGTAAACAAACTGGCCCGGCCCGCCAGGGTGCTTATCCTGGCTGCCCTTGGGCCAAAGGTTGCCAATCCTTGAACTAGCTAATGGTATAACAATATGACATTTTGGCTAATAAAGCTTAATTAAAAAAATTTAAAACTCAGAACCAGAGAGGATAATGAACACACCTTGATCTTACAATACAGAGTGGGGGAAAAAAAAAGGCTCTGGACCAAAAAATAGAATAAAGCTTAAGAGGGGCAAGTTGAGAAAAGAATAGACACAAATGCATTGTAAGAGATTTGGGGAGACAATTGTAAAGGGCAGAGAAAAACTCCTATTGTAGACGTACGAAAGGGGAAAAAAAATCAGAGAAAAATACAAAAGATAGTATACCATAATAACCTGCAGCTGCTGAAAGTCTGGGAAAAAGTCTGTACAAACAGCCAGGACTTCAGCTAAATCACAAGTTGATGGGCTTGAACCAAAAACCTGCCACTGAACTCTCCTACATTGAGCTGTTTTCAATGTACATCAAAATATTCCAGCTTCAACCCATTTCTAGTTTTTAATTAAAAAAATGTTGTGACAGGAGTTGTGTCAAAGGGTGCTCAGGACTGACGTATGCTCTTTTTGTTGTGGTTCTGGCCATTTTTCTCCTACTCCTGTTTCTTATAGCTGCACTTCTGCTGCTGAAAGAAGGCACTGCTTGAATGGAGCTAACATTCCATCCCCACCCCGCTTTTCCTACCAAGAGCTAAATTCCGCATCAGCTCAGTTGTTATTCTTCCGCATTACCTGTCCTGAGAAACTAGATGCCCACCACTAAACATCTGCCTGTTCCAACCCAGAGCTGGCTGCATTTTGGTGATGATGACGTGGTTCATATGAACATACAGGCTCTGATCCTGCACATAGATGCAGAGCTGAGAGCAATTGTGTGTAGAAGGATAGTATGTTAGAGGTACATTAAAGGGTGACTAGTACACCAGATTTCTCTAATGAAGATGAGGCCTCAGTATAACAATGCTGAGCTTTTTGGAGCAGAAACCTACATAAGACAGTCTCCCAGTTCACTGCAGAAAAGCCAAGAATACAGATACACAAATGGACAGCTTCTGTGCTCTCAAGGGTTGTGTTATCCAGAGCTGAGAAAAGATAATGAATGAAGGGATTCATCAATGAACAGTAAAGAATTTTCTCAACCTGAATCTGGTATGAAGAAATGCTTCTAAAAAATTTTCATAGTCATTTTGACATTTCTTTATCTCTGGCACAAAAATACTAACGTAGAAAGTATCATTAATAGAACACATGTACTTCAGACCCTCTGAGTCTTATTTCTGAATTTTATTCCAGGAAACAATTTCACAACATTCCCAGGTGGCAAGAAGGATTCTTTATACTAAAGCTTTTGTCATTCAAATTACATCAGTATGGGCCAAGAGGGAGAGCAGACTTAATTCAAATAGACATGGAAGATACTTCCTCCTTCCCCTCCTCTTTACCATCTTCCTCCTTCAAGGGAGCATTAGCCATCCTATCCTCCAAATCCTCAAGTTGATGGGCTGGCTTTTGAGATGTTAACCCAGGGAACGACAGCCTTTGGAACGCGGCTTGCCAGGGTAAGCACCCTGGTGGGCCGGGCTGGTTTGTTTACCTGCCGCATCCGCAGGTTCAGCCGATCGCGGCTCCCGCTGGCCGCGGTTCGCTGCTCCAGGCCAATGGGGGTGGCGGGAAGCTGCGCGGGGTGAGCGATGTGCTGGCCACCGCTTACCCTGGCGAGCCGTGTGCCAAAGGTTGCCGATCCCTGTGTTAACCGCAAGCAATTTGAAACTGCTCAGTACAGCTGTGGCTATCTTAATTCAGTCTAGGAGGAATTCCTCTTCAAGTGTTTACTGTAACAGTTCAGACATTCCAAAGAATGCCCTGACACTTTCTACCATCTGGTTACAAACTGGACCCCCTCGCTGGTGAGCAGCACCTGCTCCACAGGCTGATGCGGGTTGGGGCTGTGGTCTTGCTGCCTCCCCTATCCTTGATGCATGATTTGTTCTCCAGAAATAGCAAGAGCCAAGCCCCTGTTGGGAGGGGCTGCTCTTGCACAGACCATGTGTGTGTGCATGTGCGGTGGGGAAGGGGGACTGCTGGGAAGAACAGACTGCTTGCACCACACTCTTCTCCCCCTCCTGTGCACAAGAGCAGAGCACAATTTGTTAGCTATTTTAAAACAGCTTTTAACTGGTACTGTAAATATATGCTGCCAGGACCATGCTTATTTAGCTCTGAAATATTTCTAATTTTAGAACCTGCTTCTATGCTGCTTTGCACCTCAGTTACACCTGTTTAAAATGTGTGTAACATGTTACAAATATAAGGCAGGGTAGAGTCAGACTCACCAAGTCCTCTTTCATATTATTATTAGTCACTCCTCCTATTAAAGGTCTTTAAAGGTTTTTAAAAATCAGAACAAAACTGTTGAACAGGTTATCTTATATTAGTAAAACTGTCACAGTAGGCAATTTTAAATGTACAGGCCAAAATGAATGATGATAACTCAATAGCAGTGAATCTAATGTACACTAATGTAATTAGGCTGTAGGATGGTTATAAAACACTCTACGCAGTGCATTATTAGACTTTTCACAGGGACCTCATCATTTGGACTTCAAATGAACATGCAGTAATTTGAATGTTAGGATTATTAGGCTTTTTTTTGTAGTTCTGATATTTTATTCAGATAGATTTTAATAATGTTAGGATAAAGACACGTTATATTAACAGGGAGCAGGTTTTGAAGAGACATTTGTATAGTGATCACTGATGAATCATTCTGAAATATTTGAATATACTCCAAAGGTGAGAGGAATAAAAATGAATAGATTGATGATGGTTCACAAAAGGTTATTGATTTTTGTTTCTTCCTGAACAGTGGGTGAATAAACACCAGCATGTTCCAGCTGAAATAAATTGCCTACAGAGGTTGTGGAATCTCCATCACTGGAGATTTTTAAGAGCAAGTGAGATGAACAACTGTCAGGGATGGTCTAGAATCTAGATAATACTTTGTCCTGCCCTGGGGGCAGGGGACTGGACTAGATAACCTATGGAGGTCCCTTCCAGTCCTATGATTCTATGAACTGTTTTAGGACAAACTGTCCAATGTTTTTCAGTTACAGAATTTGACAAATTCTGTAACTGAAATTGTATTTTCAAAATGACATGGTATTCCTAGGATATATTAATTGAGCACTGGCAGTAGGCTAGGCTCTATCTAACCAGGGGTGGGGGCCCCTCATACCATTTTAGTGTCATCCTGATGCTAATTTAAATTTCAGCCCAATATTTAGCAGTGGTTTGTAACTCAATTACTCTCCATGGTATTGGAACACTTAAAAAAAAAAAGATATGGTAAATTAAATTTTTAAACACAAGCAAAAGCAAACCCAGCACTTGAGAGGTCATACATAGCTGCAAGGCTTTGCTCTCTATAAGCATGATCAACAGCAATTAGAATGCTAGAGGGTTGCTTAACTCATCTGACTGCAGCCGTGACTCAGTTTCCCTCCATTGATAGAGTGTCCACCCCTTGGAGGGTAAACAAAGACCCAAAACACTCCTTTCATCCTCCCTAAGCCTGTGCTTTCCACCTCAGTTCAGAGATTCAGTTGCCTTTTACTCACCAGCAGTTAAATGGATATTTTCCCCTTGGAGAAAGGGAGTTATAGGGGCTTCCTCCCACATGCCCAGAAAGACCCAGCATAGGATCCCTATACCAAAAAAGTCACAAGTCCACAGTGCTGCTCTGCTCCAAGCCATTTCCTTCACTTGCAATTCACCCCTCCTCAGGGGTGCCAGGTTTATATAATTTTTGGTGGTGCCCAGAACAGGTTCAAGCAGAGCCATCTCGTCCATAGGACGGACTGAGGCAACCGTCCCGGGCCCTGTGCTTTGGGGGGCCCTGTACTTCAGGAGGATGCAGGGTCCAGAGGGACCTGGGGGTCTAGCAGGGGGCTTGGCACCGGCAGCAGCGAGCAACCTGGCCCTTGCCTGCCCCTGCTCTGCCTCCTCCCTGCCCCCATTCCACCCCTCTCCCCAAGTCCCTGCCCTGACTCTTTCCAGCTTCTGCCCCCTCCCCCACATGATGCCAGGAGCTGGCGGGGGTGGGGGGACACACAGAGTGGAGCAGGGTGGGCTGGGGCCGGGTCGCTCGCTGCTGCCAGTGCCAGGCCCCCAGCTAGTTCCCCAGGCCGCCCTGGACCCTGCGTCCCGCTGAAGTGCGGGGCCACCCAAAGCTTGGTAAGCCCAAACACTGGTGGAGCTAGGCCCACATTCCTAAATATTGGTGGAGCACGGGCACTATGGGCCCATATAACTTGCCACCTATGCCCAGGGTCCTTCTGCATTTGACCTCTGAGCTTCTTCTCCTTGGGCCTAGTCTCAGGCATCTTACCACATAGTCCCTCTCAACAGGGAAGCACTGCCAGTCTTGCCTTGAAAATTCCTGCCTATAAGGTTCTTTCCAGCTCTCTTCTCTTACTAGGGAACAAGGCTTGCCTTTTATACTGCTTTCCCCACTCTGATAGGCCCTGCTACTGCTATCCTATAAACAGAGGAAACCAGAAACAGGTGGAAGATGAGGCCTCAGTTCCTCTTAAACTGTGAGATGGCATAATGGGATTTAAATGGGGTTTAATTGATGTATAAGCCTTGTTGCAGACCCTCTGCACCCTAAGGCTCCAATCTTGCAAACATTTTAATTTTAAGGTTTTAACAGTTTTAGATTAAGCATGTGCATAATCCCAATGACTTCAATGAGACTATTTACATGCTTAGTTAGAATCACAGGGTTAGAAGGGATCGCAAGAGTCATCTAGTCTAACCCCCTGACAAGATGCAGGATTTGTTGTGTCTAAACCATCCAAGACTGATGGCTATCCAGCCTCTCTTTGAAAACCTCCAGTTTTCAACTACATCCGTGGAAGGGGTTTTTCCATCACTGTCGTTAATTCACTTCTTTGAGAGCTGGTAGCTAGACTGACTGAAGAATTCTTCCATTGACCTAGCCATGTCTATGTCGGGAGTTAGGTCAACCTAACTATGGTGCTCACAGCCCTGAGCGATGTAGCTAAGTCAATCTAATTTTAAGTGTAGACCAGGCCTCAGTGAATATTAGTGTAATGCTGCTATTGAAGCAATGCAAAAAAATCGTAACGGAAATCAGTTCTTTTCATGGCAGCATTGTACAACTTGCTCCATTTTTAAAGCATTGTTCCCTGGATGATTAAACCAAACTTACTTTAATCCGGTCTCCATTCAATCTTATGTTTTGAGAAAGTCAAAGGTGCTATCACCTTCCTAGCTTTGCATGTTATTTATAGTTTAAAGATTTATTTTAGTTTTTATGAAGGATGCTGCTTTAAATATAATAAGCTGCCTGAAGGAAATTCGGGACCAGCTTCACTGTCACGCTGCAGCTACTCTGCACCTCTCCCGTGATGCAAAGCAGCCATAACCAGTCAGTTAAATTGGTTTTATATCTGCTTTGCCTCGCTGGAGCAGTGCAAATCACCTGAAGTGCATCAGTGAATCCAGCTCTCAGTTTCTAGAGTACTGCAGGATGGCTGCTCTTGTGTTTATTTTATTTTTTTTAATTATCCAAAGCCAAACTGAACTGACACTTACCGGTGGCATTTCTGTTTGGAAACTTTGAACAACCTATTTTTGCTTGTTACCTTTTGCTGAAATCATTCTGATTCTTTTGTTTTAAGGCAGTAACATTAGTAGATAGTGACACAACTGGGGGAGGCAGGGCAGTTCATTGTACTCACCAGGGGCTCTTTACATCCCTGCAGCTTGCCACTCGAGATCCCTCTGTGCTACCTTCTCATCACCTTCTATTTCAGGTACTCTCTGCATCTCCCCCAATTCTTCTCCCTGAGGGGTACTGTCAGTGGCGTAGCCAGATGGAACGAACAGGGGGAGCAATCACAAAAAAGGCGCCACCTGCTGTGGCGCTTTTACTCACCTGGCAGCGCTTTTACTGATGGGGCGGCGCTCCTGGTCTTTGGTGGCACTTCAGCGGTGGGTCCTTCACTCGCTCCACGGGTCTTCGGTGGCATTTCGGCGGCGCATCCTTCAGTGCCGCCGAACACACCCAGAGCGAGTGAAGGTCCCGCCACCGAAGTGCCGCCGAAGACCAAGAGCGCCGCTGGGTGAGTAAAAATTTAAAAAGCGCCAAGAAATTGAGCGCCACTTGTGCTCAGTGGGAGAGCGGTCGCTGCCCTCTCCTCCCCTACCTACACTACTGGGTACTGTGGCTGTCTGTAGTTTGTGTTTGGGGGTTACTTGCTGTGTGCTGAGCTTGTGTTTGTCTGTCTGTCTGTTTGTTTGTTTGAAGGACCATGTGCTGTGGCTGGCCATTGGAAGCTGTGAGATTCTAAACAAGGTTTGAAATCTAGAAGCCTCTGTTCATTGGCTGAGCCTTCATCGGGGGCGGGGCTATCAGGAAGGCCAGGGCTTTATAAAGCAGTGAGCAAGCGACCAGAGAGCTTTGTGGACAAGGGCCGCTAACAGGGAGTTTCGAGAGGGAGTTTGGGAAGGGGGCGAGGTACACTTGCCATTCTTTAAAACCTTTAAACTAACCTATAATCAAAACTTCTTGATTTAAACAAAAACCCTATCATTAACCTAGGTAGCTGTAGCAGAGAATGCAGGCAGAAGCCCAGCAGCAGAGAGGGGGCTATCCTGTTTATTGCACTCAGTGTAGAATGTATGATTACCTGCTCTGTGGGTGGGTGGTGTATATGTGCTTTTGGTGCAAGGAGCTCCTGGCCCTCAGAGACCGCGTACTGGCTTTGGAGGCCAGGGTGGCGGAACTGGATGAACTAAGGGAGGCAGAGAGGTATGTTGATGAGGCTTTCTGGGACACTGTAGATTTGTCCCACCTCTGATCAGACAGCCCCTGCGTTGTTAAGGAGGATGAAAGGCTCAGGGAAGGAGTGCAGTCAATGGGAGCAAAGGGAAACCTCCCCATAGTTGGGACCCTCCTTCCAGATGATGTTGGGGTAGCCTCTCACACTGAGGTTACCTCTCGGGGGAGGGAAGTCCAGTCATTAGGAAAAGGCAGGTGTTAGTAATGGGAGATTTGATCATTAGAAACATAGATAGCTGGGTTTGTGATGACGCAGGAGAAGCGTATGGCTTGTGGTGACTTGCCTGCCTGGTGTGAAGGTTACGGATCTCTCGAGGCATCTAGATAGACTTATGTGTAGTGCTGGGGAGGAGCTGGTGGTCGTGGTACATGTAGGTACCAATGACATAGGGAAAGATAGGAGAGATGTCCTGGAGGCCAAATTGAGGCTGCCAGGAAAGAGACTGAAATCCAGGACCTCTATGGTAGCATTCTCAGAAATGCTTCCAGTTCCACGTGCAGGGCCAGGTAGGCAGGCAGAACTTCAGAGTCTCAATGCATGGATGAGACGACGATGTAAAGAGGAGGGGTTTAGATTTATTAGGCACTGGGGAAACTTTTGGTATAGGGGGAGCCTATACAGGAAGGATGGGCTCCACCTAAACCAAAGTGAATCCAGACTGCTGGCACTTAACATTAAAAAGGTTGAAGAGCAGTTTTTAAACTAAGAGATAGGGGAAAGCCAATTGCTTTAGAGAAGCATGTGGATTGGACAGAGACTTCTCTTAGAGGAGAGTCTAATGATAGAGATTCTCTAGGTTTTAGTCAGGAGGAGCGGCTGGAAGAGAATAAAGTATGGGCCAGATCAGATGAGAAACATTCACATAAAAAAGAATCTGACACATCAGAAAAGGGCAGACAAATAAACAGTGACAAGTTTTTTAAGTGCTTGTACGCAAATGCTAGAAGTCTAAATAATAAGATGGGTGAACTAGAGTGCCTCATGTTAAAGGAGGATATTGATATAATAGGCATCATAGAAACCTGGTGGAGTGGGGACAATCAATGGGACACAGTCATTCCGGGGTACAAAATATATCGCAAGTACAGAACAGGTCGTGTCAGGGAGAGGGAGGAAGGGGCAGTGAAAGAAAATGTAGAATCAAATGAAGTAAAAATCTTAAATGAATCCACATGTTCCATAGAATCTCTATGGATAGTAATTCCATGCTCTAATAAGAATATAACAGTAGGGATCTATTATCGACCACCTGACCAGGACAGTGATAGTGACGATGAAATGCTAAGGGAGATTAGAGAGGCTATCAAAATAACAAACTCAATAATAGTGCGGGATTTCAATTATCCCCATATTTACGGGGAACATGTCACCTCAGGACAAAATGCAGAGACAAAATTTCTCGATACTTTAAATGACTGTTTCCAGGGCCGGCTCCAGGCACCAGCCCACCAAGCTTGTGCTTGGGGCGGCACCTGGAGTGGGGAGGCCCGGCCCGGCGTGGTGCTCCGGCGCCAGGGAGAGCAGGGCCACGACTTGGCTCGCCACCCTCCCCCTGGTGCTCTGGCCGCCGGGGAGAGCGGAGCCCCGGCCGGGCTCGCCTCCCTCCTCCTGGGGCTCTGGCCGCCAGCGGAGCTGCGGCAGGCTCGGCGCCCTCCCCTGCCGCGCTGGGGGGGGAAAGGGGGCAGCCGGAGGCTTTTTTGCCTGGGACGGCAAAAAAGCCAGAGCCGGCCCTGACTGCTTCTTGGAGCAGCTGGTACAGGAACCCACAAGGGGAGAGGCAATTCTCAATTTAGTCCTGAGTGGGGCGCAGGATCTGGTCCAAGAGGTAACTATAACAGGACCGTTTGGAAATTCTGAAAGAACTCAAATGAGAAATTGCAGAACTATTAACTATGGTTTGTAACCTGTCCTTTAAATCAGCTTCTGTACCCAATGACTGGAAGATAGCTAATGTAACGCCAATATTTAAAAAGGACTCTAGAGGTGATTCCGGCAATTGCAGACCGGTAAGTCTAAGGCAAATTAGTTGAAACAATAGTAAAGAATAAAATTGTCAGGCACATAGAAGAACATGACTTTTGTTGGGCAAAAGTCAACATGGTTTCTGTAAAGAGAAATCATGTCTTACTAATCTATTAGAGTTCTTTGAAGGGGTCAACAAACATGTGGACAAGGGGGATCCAGTGGACATAGTGAACTTAGATTTCAAGAAAGCCTTTGATAAGGTCCCTCACCAAAGGCTCTTACATAAATTAAGTTGTCATGGGATAAGAGGGAAGATCCTTTCATGGATTGAGAACTGGTTAAAAGACAGGGAACAAAGGGTAGGAATAAATGGTAAATTTTCAGAATGGAGAGGGGTAAATAGTGGTGATCCCCAAGGGTCAGTCCTAGGACCAATCCTATTCAACTTATTCACAAATGATCTGGAGAAAGGGGTAAACAGTG
Source organism: Trachemys scripta elegans (assembly GCF_013100865.1). Lineage (NCBI taxonomy): Eukaryota > Metazoa > Chordata > Testudines > Emydidae > Trachemys > Trachemys scripta. The sequence continues at coordinate 193,317,055 of NC_048299.1, read as the reverse complement.
AGGTGGCAAAGTTTGCAGATAATACTAAACTGCTCAAGATAGTTAAGACCAAAGCAGACTGTGAAGAACTTCAAAAAGATCTCACAAAACTAAGTGATTGGGCAACAAAACGGCAAATGGAATTTAATGTGGATAAATGTAAAGTAATGCACATTGGAAAAAATAACCCCAACTATACATACAATATGATGGGGGCTAATTTAGCTACAACTAATCAGGAAAGAGATCTTGGAGTCATCATGGATAGTTCTCTGAAGATGTCCACGCAGTGCGCAGCAGCAGTAAAAAAAGCAGACAAGATGTTAGGAATCATTAAAAAAGGGATAGAGAATAAGATGGAGAATATCTTATTGCCCTTATATAAATCCATGGTACGCCCGCATCTTGAATACTGCGTACAGATGTGGTCTCCTCATCTCAATAAGATATACTAGCATTAGAAAAGGTTCAGAGAAGGGCAACTAAAATGATTAGGGGTTTGGTGTGGGTCCCATATGAGCAGAGATTAAAGAGACTAGGACTTTTCAGCTTGGAAAAGAGGAGTCTAAGGTGGGATATGATAGAGGTCTATAAAATCACGAGTGGTGTGGAGAAAGTGAATAAGGAAAAGTTATTTACTTGTTCCCATAATATAAGAACTAGGGGCCACCAAATGAAATTAATGGGCAGCAGGTTCAAAACAAATAAAAGAAAGTTCTTATTCACACAGCACCCAGTCAACCAGTGGAACTCCTTGCTTGAGGAGTTTGTGAAGGCTAGGACTATAACAGGGTTTAAAAGCGAATTAGATAAATTCATGGAGGTTAAGTCCATTAATGGCTATTAGCCAGGATGGGTAAGGAATGTGTCCTTAGCCTCTGTTTGTCAGAGAGTGGTGATGGCTAGCAGGACAGAGATCACTTGATCATTACCTGTTAGGTTCACTCCCTCTGGGACACCTGACATTGGTGACTGTTGGTAGACAGGATCCTGGGCTGGATGGACCTTTGGTCTGACCCAGTATGGCCATTCTTATGTTCTTATTTGTCGTCTGTCTGGGAAAGAAGTTAGTTATGGTGCCAACATGTTACACTCTCTTGGGTGGATGGGCAGAGATGAGGGATTATTATGCAGAAAGGCACTTATTAGGTTCCATCAACCAGTTGTGTGACCTATAGACAACTGCAGAGGAGCAGGAAGCCATGGCTGTGATAAAGATGGCAGGGATTCTGCGATCCCCATTTCCCCCCAGATCAGTAGGATTCTAATCACTGATGCCTAGAACATTACTTGAAATTTTGGAATTGAGCAGATGTGGCATTCAAAAGGTATTGTGTTACATCCAGAGAAATGCTGTTGAGTGCCAGCTCAGCCAATTAGGAGTGAATGGAATGATGCAACAGTTAAAAGAGAGATCCAGATATTGGAATTTAGGAATTGGGTTTAGTACTGGACATTGGGGAGCTGAATATGAAATTACATTGATGGTAACAGTAAGTACATTATATAATTACGCTTGGAGATCTATCCTATTGGTGTCTGACTCGCATTGTTGAGTAACTCAGAAAATCAGCTCTTGAAATTCTGTACACACATATGGAGTAACCAGTTCTGAAAGCTAAAGGGGTGATGCATTGTGCCATGTGCTGGAGTTCAAGATCTTTATGTTCGATATTTTGAGGGGACTCGGGGACAAAGATGCCTTTAGGAAGCGGCCTTGAATTGAATGTTCTCCAGATTGGTACCACAAGTCATCCTCCTTGAATGAGGAACTCACAAGAGTTTTGTGTTCTATAAAAGTGACACTTCAACAGAAACAATGTCAAAGCACTGTTGAATAATGAATACGTAATGTCTTGATGGATGGCTATCTACTAATTATTTCAGAGCAGGAGGCCTTGCAGTACAGACACCAGCTTATCAGGGTGAAGTCATTGTCTGAATTTATAGCACCTGAAGGGCAACTGTTCAATACTGACTCAAAAATATGTTTTTAAAGAGTATTATTTTTATTAAAGTGCAGGTGAATAGTAGTGAAGCAATCACTTCCTAGAGTCTTGTCCACTAAAATAGCAAGCAGAGAATCCACTGGCTTTCTAACATTAATCACTAAACTTGTGAATATAACCCCAATGCAGCAATAACTATTAACATATTAATTAGGTTTCATGTTAAATTGGTGATTTCAAACTCTCTTCTTTATTTTTTTTTTCCTGTAAGTTAAGTGTAGGTGACTTCATACAGAGGACCTGGTCCAAGATTTTTTCAAAAACAGGAATCTAAAGTTAGGCTCCTAAATCAATATTTTGGCACCTAAATAAGTGGCCTGATTTTCAAAAGTGGTGAAGTAAATAGCAGCTGAAGATACTCAGCACTTTTGAAAATCAGGCCACTTATTTAGGTGCCAAAATATTGATTTAGGAGCCTAAACTGAAGCACTTCTATTTGAAAATCTTGGGTCTGTAATGGATCACAAATAAATTACAGCTAGATTGCTTGTATGTTTTTTTCCTTCCAGTTTGTAAATTGTAGCCTGGCCATTTTGAGGATGAAATAGAACTACTTATCCAGGTCCACCATTTGGGTAGCCATAGCTTGCTGACTGTTCCAAGGAGGATGTTCCCCACTCTTTGCCTTTCGCTATAGATTTTGATCTGGTTCATCTCGCTACAGTTATATATTCTGTCCCCATATATAAAGTTAAACACAAACAAAAAACAGTGGCTGGGCTCTTTTTAGTTTGTTATTAAATATTATTTGTATCTAATAGCATCCAAGATATGCTGGGTGACTTCCCAACAAAGACAAGGCATAATCCTAAATCTCACGCTGTTTACACTCTAAAGGCAGGCAGACAGACAAAAAGACTGTTGTTGGGGGTCTATGTTCAACATCTAAACAGAGTGGTCAAAGTGGTATTTGGCTACATCTTGGGCTCGATGCTCTATATCAGAATGACAAAAGTGGGGGTACAAGAGGGAGTTAAACATGGTGTGTGTGTGCGTGCGCGTATGCGTGCAGATATGCCAACTCTTATGAATTAATCGCAAGAGATGCGATTTCTAAGTAAAATTAAGCCTGATTCATGATCTCGCTGAAAAAAAAAATCCTGATATTTGAGAGTTCTGGCCTGAGATCATGAATCAGGCTTATCAATTTTACTTAGAAATCACTGTCAGTCAACTGCCCAGCGCTGACAGTGGGAGCCACAGCCAGCCAGGGATGACACCAGGAGCCCATCCTCACAGGGAGGGAAAGAAAGAAAATAAATAATTTAAGAAATAATACAAGCTTCACTGTTTACATTTTTACATAGTGTTTTTCTTGTCAGGACTTTTTCTTTTTTTAATTTTACTTTTATTGTTTTTATATAAAATATAAACACAACAAAACAAAACATATATAAATATGTACAAGATGGAAATAGCATATAAATAACAAAATTTAATATTCCTTATTTGCAAAACCAGAAAAAACAAAAATACAAACAACCTCAGCTCTGAACCCATATAGGTCACGCAGGGCATTAATTATTAAAGTCACTAAATAGATAAATAAGTGGGAACATAATCTATGAGTATCAGGGACTAATATATACTAAACTGCAAAAGTATGCAATAGTCATGTGTGACCAGACACCCTCATATTTTTTCCCAAGCACTTCTATTTAGACAGTCATTTTTTCCATTAATGCAGTAGTGGAGAGCTCACTAAGCCAGTTTGCATATGAGAGAGGAATTGCAGATTTCCATTTTCTCAAAATAACTCTTTTGGCCACTAAAATAGTTACTGCAATCCACTTCTTAATGTTAACTGGTAATAGCAACTCACCCAGCACCCCTAAGATACACAAGCTTGGAGAAGAAAAGATAGCAACACAAAGTTTTTGAGAGAGAGTATAGAGGATGTGTGAAAAGTTGGCATGTGGCTATTTGCATCTTCACTTCCTGCCTGGAACCCTGCCTTTTGTCCATCTTCCCAGCATTCATTTAGGCTATGATGATGAACTGAGCCAAATAAGCCTCTTTTAGAGAACTTTTCCCTTTCTCAAATAATACAAAAGCCTACTATTTATGAGAGGAATCCCACCTATTCTATCTGGGCCTGCGTGGGTTATAAACAGGTTTGATACTGTAAATGTCCTGTATTACACAGGTTTTATGGCTGATCTGATTCCCCATCCAGGAAGAATGGATGGGGAATCACTTCCACTGTGGTCTGTGATTCTTTGAATTCCTGCTCCAGATGATATTTTAGCTCCTTAAGTTCTTGCTGCAGTTCATCATTGTTAGCAAGTTCCAAGTTGGCCAAAGCTTTCTTGGTCACCATTATTTCCTGGTTCAAGGTAGTTAGGTTGCTAGTCATCTCACTAATCCAGTTTACCAGTCCAAATAGAGGGTTTTGTGGTTGGGCTTCCAAATTTGCCTAGATGCTTTTTGGCTGCTGCCACAACAATAATGTTATCTCTGACTGCAGGTCAACTCTCAGTCACTTCCAGGAAACCTCCAGATATTTCCTTAATTCCTTTTGTGAAATCTCCAGCTTTTGTTTAATTCTTGTTTTTGGTCTTGTTTTAATTCCATTTGGTCAACTTTGATTTCTATGAGCACCTCTCATTTGTTCCAGTTTACTTCAACCGGAATATTAGCTCACAATTTCCCTCCATAGGGACTTTATCCCACTACTGGCACCAGAATTACCCCTTTAGCTCAAGCAGTTAGCCAATATTTGGGGCCTTGCTGAGTTTCTCCTATTAGGAGGAGAAATTGATTACACAAATCACTTATTTCTTTGGTGCAGTCTTATTTATTTATAAAGAATGCACATGAAGTCCAGTTAGCCTGAAAGAAGAGTGATTAGTACACCTATCAGCTTTAACCAGACTGCAATTGATGGCAGCCGTTAACACCCTCCAGAATAACAGTATTATAGTGATGTGACTGTGACACTATACTTCAGTTAACAATTTAATAACACATGTAATCTTAATCCCTGTTTCCAATTACTATAAAACTTTGTCTAAAAATGTCTTTTGGATCAAAAATATCTCCTGCTTGGCATCAGCCTCCTAATGACATTTTTGACACTTAAAAAAAAAAACTTGCTTGTCTCTTTTGAAATTAGCTATATATAAAAACAAGAAAATCAAACCAGCCAACACCCAGCCATATCTGTGTGTATTGGTTCACAATAAATATTTTCTTATTCTGAAAACATAATAATAAAGCAGTTTAGAAAAAATGTAAAGCTAATTTCCTAGTTAGTTCACCAGAAGAGTTTTATAGTATTTTCTCCTTGAATTGAAAGCACTGATACAATATTCAGTGGCCTAAACTCTGTGGTGCATCTCTATGTACTACTGCAAAGGAGTCACTGCAGGGTTGAATTCAGCCTAATACATTTTCTCAGTTAAGCAGTTGGTTAAGATTTTAATTACTTTTAAGATGGAACACAGGCTCTCCATTCCCATGATCAGCCCTTCTGCACCTGCTGCAGGCTGAATTCATAGTTCTACTGAGGTCAATGGGACTACCCAAAGTGTATTAAGTTAAGAATATGCGTACATTTTTTGTAGAATTCTGGTCTTAGTTAGTGTCTATAATTCTGAACATCATTCTTACCAGTATTATGCATGGCACTGTAGGCTTAATTTTACAAACATTTTTCAAATTTGGTATTCACTAATTCCAGTCTGACCTGGTGCAACAGAACATCTTCTTCAATGTACTCCGTAATTCTGGACTTCGGAATGCATAAATCATAGGGTCAATGATGCCATTGCACAAGATGAGTGTAGCATTCACATGGAAAATGGACATGTAACAAGCACAGTAAGGGTTAAGTGGGCAAAACTTCATGAGGAGGATGTGAAGAAGAAAGGGTCCCCAACAGCAAAGGAAAACACCAAATAAAATAGTTAATGTAATAGCTCCTTTCAAGTTAACTCTCTGGGGAACTGCACTGGTAGGCAGTGAAGCGATCTTTTTGGCATGAGTTCGTGCAAGCAGGAACATGTGGATATAGAGGCATAATATAAAAATTAACATAAAAGGAAACAGAATAGTGAAGGAAATGACTGTAGCTGTTTCATGGGAGAAGATGGTCATAGCAATGCCACTCCCCGCACAGAATGCCCAAATTACTGCCAGGATGATTAAAGCACGATTCAGTGTCATGATGTTATGATACTGTAATGCAAAAAATATAGTTATGTATCGGTCAGCTGCAATGGCTAACAAGCTGAAAACTGACCCCAGCAAAGACAGAACAAATAAAGAATCCATGACATCATCTATCTTGGTCTCTAAGTCTCCACGAGGTGTCAGATACCCCATTTTGCCTAAGATGATCAAGATGTTCTCCAAAGTTTTGTACAGACTGACCAACATATCCGAAACTGATAAACTGCAGATAAACAAGTACATGGGCAAGTGGAGATTCTTATTCTTGATCACAGCTATAAGGACAAGTAGGTTCTCCAGTATTCCAGCAATGGCAATTGTGAAAAAGACTTCTTCTGGTACTACAACCTGGGTGCAGTCACTGTTCATGGAGAGATTGCTGATATTTTCAAATGAAGGAATGCGTGTCTGCCCTAGGAGTCTCATTATTTGAGAAGCACTATCAGGCCTCATTTCTTCTGCTTGTAGAAAAATATGTGATTACTCAGGCGTGACTTCATTGAGAAACCGACCTGTCATTCGGATAATCTTTTCTGTGGTGAAGCCTTTCTGGTTCTATCTTGAGCAATTGTAAGACTTAAGCGAGACATATTCAGCCACCTATGATAAAATATATAGAAAAGTAAGTGAGAGGAAAACTAATACATCTCTGTGACAAAATTAGATATTTTGAAGTTCAACCTATGAATTTACTGTGATGGAATGAATGTTTTTCATCAGTAAACTGGTTTGGCTAAAGTAAGAGTTGTCCTAAGCATCAGCTCAAACCTCAAAGGAAAATGAAATGTTAACTCCTTTCAAGGCTGAATAAAGATAAGTATATTTCCCTTCTTATTTGGCCTCCTACATTTGCTGAAATCGATCCCAGACTCCCTGAATATCTGGCAATGTTCACTTGCCTAGCTGCTTACTTTGAATAATTTTGGTACTTCTCACAAGATTGACAATATTACATGAAACAAACTAGATAAATGCCAACTGAAGCTGATGTGTAGGGCAACAGCATATTTACCTTCACACTTGTTTTGAGGCAATGCGTGGGGAGGCATGTGGGGTCACGTGTCCCTCACCCCCCAGATTTGCTGCCTGGCTTGTATTGAGCATGCTCACACAGATTGAGCATGCTCAGTAACAGCGCTGAAGACAGCTGCCCTCACTCTGCCCCACCACTGTCAGCAGGCATGGGTCATCTCTGCTTGTTCATATATATAACATATGAAAACTTGTAAATATTTTTCATAGGTACATTAGAGATTATTCTGCTGGAGGAGCTGTCTGAGGCCACTTTTCAAGTAAATCGAAATGTTCTTCTGATTTGGCAAACATAACAGTAATTTAGGTTCAGATCCAAAGGAAATTCTTGAACAAATTTTACAGCCCAGCCCAAATACTGTACAATTTGTTCAAGAATTTCCTTTGGATCTCAATCTAAATTACTGTTATGTTTGCCAAATCAGAAGAACATTTTGAAAAGCTGAAAGCCTTGCTTCAGTGTACTTGATGCTCTTTTTTCATTATGACCTCAATCCAACCCCCAGTAAAGTCAACAGGAATCTTTCCATTGATTTTAAGGGGAATTGGATCAAGCTCTGTATGCTTTTAGCTAGGGTTACCAGGGCAACTGTGAAAAAAATGGGACGGGGGGGGGGTAATAGGCACCTAAATAGGCCCCAAAAACAGGATTGTCCCCTTAAAAATGGGACATCTGGTCACCCTACTTGTAGCTATTCATTTAGATATAAATTGGTGGATTACTTTGTCCTTGGGACAATAGGACCTAGATCTTTCTGTCATTATTATGCCCCCCAATTACAGAATACATTTACTGTTGCTATTCAGAATGCCTACTTTCGGTTCATAATTAAAACCAGCAGAAGAAAGATTTTTAAGCTATATAAATCTGGGATCACACCTCTTCATATGCGTAACCAACATAGCTATACGAACAGAAGTCTGTAGTGTAGATATAGCCTTAGTTTTAAGGGGGCACACATAAAAGCCTCGTTTATGCTATACTCTCCCTCCCACTGCAAACCTCCTGTTATGGACAACAGATGTCAGCAATAAGTGCAGCTGAATTTGTGCTTGATATGGTTTAGCCACAATATAGACAACTGTGTTCAGCCCCATTTCAGTAGCCAATGGCTTTGACCACAGTTCACCACTGTTCAATCTCTGCTGCTGAGATTGTTAGCAAAGTTGTAAGTTGTGGTCATGGCTTTTGATAGCCATCAGGAACTGGACTAACACCTCCAATTCACTTCACGTAGATTTAAAAGAATATGTTCAGGAGAATGCCCGTGTTTATTTGAAAGGCTCTGATGTGGAGTAAATGAGTTACATTATATGGCAGAAATGCACTGCATCTCACTGAAAATTCTCTATTATAAATAAAGCATGGTACTTCAGGAAGTAATTAATAATGAAAATGGGAGATTTAGCTTTGTCTGTAAATTGACAGGGATTTTTCCAGAGACAAGGCTGGTGAGGTAATATCTTTTATTGGACCAAACTTCTGTTGGTGAGAAAGACAAGCTTTCCATCTCTCTGAGCTACTGCCACAGGGAAGCTTAAGGATTTATAAAGCTAGCAGTCAATTTCAGAACAATTTTATTTTGATATTTGATCCATTTAATAAAAACAGATAAAACTGTAGTTCAATGGGATTTAGGCAAAGTACCTCCCACAGGGAAAAATGCATTTATTAAATCAATGTTTTTTCATATATGGTTTCATTACAAGATCTTTTTGTTCCCATACTCAGCAGATACCACTGAGCTTATTTCCCCTGACCTTCTAGTAAGTAAGGCATCATATTCACACAAATCAACGGCATATTAAAAAGTAGTGGATGCTGTTAAACCCTGGGCGGCAAGAACAAATTGTGTACATTCAATGGCTAGCAGCAGCTATTAATTTTAATAGAATTGGAAGGTGCCTTATAACAGTCAATAAAACATGGCTGTACAAGTGTTGCTTCACTGGAAATATGATGAACTGAATGTCTACAAAGGTTAATTTGGGGAGTGGGAAAAATGCAAAATAAAAACCAGAATTTCATATTTCTTCTTCTGAATACTTTTTTTCCAATTTTTTTCTTAATTAAAAATAATTGTAACCCAAACAATGACATGTGCGAGGGTTATGCCACTTACTGAACCTTAAATGATATGGGAACAGGCCTGTCTGCCATTGTCCTGAAGTTTTCTGTTCTTTAGAGATTGTGGAGAAAAAAGTCCCTTGTAAAGCAGGTTCTCAAACTTTTCCTAGAGTGGACAGCATCTTAATGGAGCTAGTGTCTGATGGACCAAATTCTCCCCTCTAGTGAGCATCCCATGGACCACCATTACTACTTGCAATCACATAACTTCCTGATGTAAGTACAGTAATTGGTAACAGAAGGGCTTATTGTCTAAATAAACAAGACAGACACAGGCCAGGGGAAGGGCTATAACACACAAGCAGAGCAAACAATGTGATGGCAGCAAACCTCACATTAGTGCTGCAATTTTTTTGGGGGTGGGTTTACTTAGGAGTGGATCAGGTCATTGGAATGAAAAGGGAATGGCAGGAAGTTGAAGGGGACGGGACAAGGGAGAACAAAGTAAGAGGAGCAAGTGTGGAATGAAGCTGAAGTGAAGAGACGGTGAGGGAATGGGAGGATTGTGGCAACAGGACAGAGAAATTCCAGTCAAAACTGTAGAAAGTTCTAGGAATGTCCCAGCATCCCTGCTTTAGTTGCTTCTGTCTATGGGCTGGAGGGTCTGGCTGGCACCTCTTTGCAGTTTTTCCCCAAGGCCACATGGGGGGTTGGGGAAGGGAGGCACCGCCTAGGTCCTAGTGCCCCCAAAGTATGTATGGGGCATCTCCCCTGCATAGTCCTGGGTCCAGGAGTGGTCCAGGCTGGGCCCTATATTACTTCTTGTCCGTCAGCCCCTGCTTTGGCTACTTCTAACCCTGGTGGCTAGAGTAGCTCCTCTCTGCAGTTTCCTCCCAAGCCGATATGAGGGTAGGATGGGGAGGCAGAGGTGCTAGTGCTCCTCTTTTTCATACCACTTTGGTAGCTTAAGGCACATTTTCACTGTCAAAGGGGCATAAAGGAGCCTTTGCATAACTGAGAATCAGGTCCCAGGACTTGATCCTTTGAGGTACTGATCACTCTGAACTCCTACTGGCCATAATGGGAATTGAAGACTCTCAGCACTACACAGGATTGAGCCCTTAAACATAATGCAGGGCTCTCCCTTTGTGTAAATCCCTGTAGATCTGGCCAGAAAATATAATTTTCTGTGCACTACAATTGCACTGAAGAGACGGTAGCACTTGGATGTTTCAGGAGCAAATCAGTTCTGCACTTGAGTTTATACTGAATAGAGCTTTAGTTCATTAGACTGAAAAAAGAAAAAAGTTATAAATTGGCTCATTTTCCTTTTCTTCTACCTCCAGGTAAGATGTAGTTTCAGCTCTGATCTATAATGCATATAGTGATAAGCCCTTGAGACACACTGAATAAATGGTATTTCTTAAACTTTCATCACTTCTTAGCTTTCTTTGCCATATTTGAATCATTGATATAAAACCTTTGCACTCCAGCCTAGAGAGAGGGCAACTATAATTACTCTCTAAACCCGTGGCGGTACATGATACACTGAGCACTGAATGGGTATTGATTTTTCTTGGGTTCTCTTGGACTGCACAAAATGACTACGATAAACTCATCAATAAGGCAGAAATGGTGGATTTACATCAGGCTTGCAGATTTTGTTTATTTTAGGAAAAATGCCACCTATTAGGCTAGAAAGGTGATAAGTTGCATTTTTAGAGATACTGTGGCATTAGCCTTGTTGGCATTCTAAATGATTAAGTATATCTCCTTGATCCAGAAACCACTGCTCCTGTAAAAGCTTTTATCACTAGAGCAGGTTATGCATCTCCAGCATTTCAGTCCTGAAGCTACTCCATTTAATTCAGTGGCAAAACTCCCATTGACTTTGATGGGAGCAGAATCAGGATCTTCATCATCAAGTCTCATTGGAAGTCTGTTCACTTTATTTTCTACCTCTAAAAATAGCCAGTAGTGGAATAATGACTCCATTCAGAAGTGGTTTTGCAAGCTGGGTTTGATTGGTTACATGTAGCGCTGCTTAAAGCATACTTCAGACTTTTTGTAGATGACAGCCCAACTCCTATGTTTGAGATACATTACTGCGGCTAGGAGAAATACAATATTCACTGCTCCCTTTTATAATAAAATATATTTTACAAAAATTATGGCAAATCACCTTTTCCCTTGTTTCCAGTTTTCCAATAGCATTTGATTATGTGCCATGCCAGTTAAAAGCACTGTTAAAGGGTTTTTTAAAGATATCAAGCAAGTGAGTAGAGGATTTTCTAATGTATTTTCATCAGCATGTAACTAATTGCATTCTTGAAAGCATAGGGAAAAGGAACTGTAATATTCAGGCAAGTAGCAAGGATGTGAAATTCTCTGCACTGGTTCCTAATGGTTGTAAAACCTTGTCTTTTGTGTGGGTCAGAACTATGCTAGTCCTGGATGAACGTGAAACTGGGTGAGGAAGAGCACAAGGCATTTCTCCACTGCCTCACACCTTGTATAGTCACTCACCCCTGTACACAGTGAGTACATGTAGGGAAATTCATTGTTGTGCTTGTGCATGGAAAAAAGCAGGGCAGCCTTGCACCTCCTTTATTCAGTGGTATTGGAGTCTTTCTCAGCTGTTCCCCAGCCCTGGCAGGCCAGGTCAGCCCTCAAAGCTGCCCCAATTTGCTTTCTGTGGCAGTGACCCTTGTGGAAGATGCTTATGAATTACTTCAGCCATTTTGGTTTCCATGGAATTACTCACAGTACTGTGTAATTTATATATTTCAGACATTTTATATGTGCCAACCTCTCTATGGCAGATGTTCATCTCTGTTGAACAGAGCACCATACAGATGTTTTACTGACTACAGGTGACATGTTTAACAACAATAAGCTCCAGAAGTATTGGAAGAGTTTTTAGCTAAGAATCTGGACAAAATGAAGGACTTGCAAAGTATACAGCTAAAGAAAATATTAAAAAAAAAAAAAGTACACATGCATCCACACAAACCCTGCTGCCTTCTTATCTTCATAGAATATCAACTTTGAAATACCCCAAGAAAACATATTCTGTTTCTTCAATAAAGTGAATAAACTCTGCCCAAAGAGACCCCAGTCTCCTAATTACAAAGTTTATAAATGTTCAATGTACCATTGATTTCAGTCAGCAAACAATGAATAAATGCACTAAGGCAGCTAGACTCTCTAGGGCTGTGTGTGCAGAGGCACCTTGAAGCCAGCCCCAAAACATCCCACATCATCCCGGGGATCCCTTGTCACATCACAGCCCAGGGCAGTTTTCTCTATATGACACTAGCAAGGCTATACCTAGAACATTACATACAGCTCTGGGCATTTCAATAGTTGCTGAAAACTGCATGGGAATGAAGGAAGAGCAACAAAAATGATTAAGGACAGAGTATTACAGCAGCCATCACTCCAGTTCCAAATATAGAGGGTAAAATAACTTCTCTATCCCTACTCAAGATTCCCCTGTTTATGCAACCCAGGATCGCATTAGCAATTTTGGCCACAGAATCACACCAAGGGTATGTCTATACAGCAATGTAAGCCTAGGGCTAGTGGGACTTGAGTCAGCTGACCAGTATCAGGAACCCTGAGCTTGAGCCTCTACACTGCATTTTAACCCTAGGTTAATGCTTTTCTGATCCATGCTCGAACCTAGGCTCTAGCATCCACACTGCAGTGCACAGGGCCCAGTCAAAGTAACCCCATCCCAGAGTGTCTAGCACCCCCATCCCCATCTAATTTGGGAATTGGGCTCTCCACCTCTAGGCTGAGTCCCATGGCAGGAAGATGCCCATGTGCACCTGGTCTGAGGATAATGGGGACATCAGGCTCCAGGGCTGTCAAACTATTACAATTAAACTTTGCAATTCTTCATATTGAAAATGGGATGTTGAATGAAGGTGGTTTCATTTGGTTGGCTTTTTTATTTATTTTTTCTGTTTGTTTTGAAGTTTGACATAAAATGTAGGTTTCAGAGGAAAACCAGTCTCCCCGGCGCCCGCCTGGCTACTGCTGGCTGTGGAGCGGTGAAGTGCATTCCCAGGATTTGGGGTGCAGTGTGCTCCAGCACCTCCCAGGGATCCCTTATCCCCGTCCCCACCCCATTCTGGGAGGCAGAGATAAAGGATGCCTGGGATGCTGTGGGATGTTTTGGGGCTGGCTCCCACTCACTGCCTTGATAGTGTGCACTGCCCAGGTGCCTCTGCACACACGGCCTAGAAAGGGTGTGGGGGTGGGGAGAGCCTGGGAGCAAGAGACAGAGAGCAGATCAGGGACTAAGCAGCTGCCATGCAGGGAGAAGGAGCAGCAGAGCTCCCAGCTCAGCACGACCAGGGGAGGGTGGCCCCCAACACTATAGCTGTTTGGTCCCGCTGCCCTCTGTCCCCTCTCTACCCCACCCCCTTGGGCCTGCATATGCAGGGGCACCGTGGCAGCATACACTATCAGGGCAGCTAGTAGAAGCCAGCTCCAAAACCTCCTTGCAGCCTCCTGTGGTGGCAGCTCCAGCTCTTCCTTGCTGCTGCACAGAGCTTGCCCGGAGCAGGGAGCAAACCTGACAGGCAGGAGGTGGCTCCTAGCCACCAGGATGTTGAGGTCCATGGCAGGCTGATAGGCCTATAATTACATGGGTCATCCCATTTACCCTTTAAAAAATTGGCACAAAATTAGCTCTCTTTTACTCTTTTGGAACTTCCCCAGTATTCCAAGACATTTAAAAGCAACATTAACAGTCCAGTGAACTCCTCACCCAGCTCTCTTAAAACTCTTGGATACAAGTTATATTTGTTAGCAAATATTACCCCATTTTCCCCTCCTTCTTGAAAATTAAATTAATTTGCATATTAACTATTCTCCCAGAATCGTAGGATATTAGCAAAGTACATTTGAAGTCTAAGGCCCAGAGTGTTGGTTCTCAAGCTGATCTGTACTCAGGAATTTTTATGTGATTGAATGTTGGTCTTTATCTAACTGTCCTCAGCATCTCTGGGTCTGTGGGAATATAGAGGTCTAGGAAAAAGACCCCTCAAACTAATATAGATTATCAACAGAAGTATAGTATATACAAGACTGGGTAATTGATAAGGGGTGCCTATGATTTAAGTATGTTCTACGACTGATAAGAATTGCTTGTTATTGCAGATGTTTTCTGTAATGGATGAAATAAGGATCAATTGAAAGATGTTTAACTCAGTAAGAACTGCCTGCTGTCACACCTGTTAATAAGAAGATTGGATTAGAATTCCCTTTAGTGTGTTGCTCATGTAACCTAAAAATAGCATAAAAGAAACTCCATAAATAGGGAAAATTAAAGTGTCAAAAACAGAATACGTAGTAAAATTAAATGAAGGGAAAGGATTTTTCCCACCGAAAAGGAAGTTTCTTTGTCTCACACCTTATAAAGGAAAGAGGGTTGGACAGTTAGGTTGGGAATGAACACTGTCAGCATTCCATCAGGTACCGAAGAAGGGACTAAACTACCTTCTCTTCATACAAGGTCTGTCTTCTTTCTGTTTGGTCCTGTACTAATCTGAGTGTCAAATAACTGGCTCAAATGGAATTATTTAATCAAAGATTAACAATCTTGAATCATTAACAACTTCAAGCATGCAATATACTAATTTTAAAATGTCTAACTTTAATAGCTGCTGTTCAACATCCTCTTGAGATTCTAGTGGAATGGAAAGTATTATCATATGATATGACTACAACATGACTACAACATGTTTTCCCCCCCCCTTCAAATACAGAACAGAAATATATGTTGAACACTTCTGCCTTTTCTGGATTATTATTGATAATTCTACCACTTCCATCTAGTAATGGACCAATAAACTTGTCATGATTCTTTTTGTTTTATTATATTAAAAAAAACCCCAAACCCTCTTGACTGTCCTTAACTCTGCTGGCCACGGATTCCTCTTTTTTTTTTTTTAGAAATGGAGATATCCCATCTCCTAGAACTGGAAGGGACCTTGAAAGGTCATTGAGTCCAGCCCCCTGCCTTCACTAGCAGGACCAAGTACTGATTTTGCCCCAGATTCCCAAGTGGCCCCCTCAAGGATTGAACTCACAACCCTGGGTTTAGCAGGCCA
This sequence comes from Trachemys scripta elegans, assembly GCF_013100865.1. Classification (NCBI taxonomy): domain Eukaryota; kingdom Metazoa; phylum Chordata; order Testudines; family Emydidae; genus Trachemys; species Trachemys scripta. The sequence goes on along the minus strand of NC_048299.1, from coordinate 193,301,669 downwards.
ATGCTCAAACCACTGAGCTATCCCTCCCTCCCCTTTGTGCCCCTTTACTTCCGTTATCAATTTTCTACAATCCCTAATGTCTGATTTATATTCATTACTATCAACTTTCCCTTCTCCCATTTGTTTTATATACTTTTTAAAAAAATAGTTGCCTTCACTTTCCCTGTAACCCAGGTCAGTTTTTTAATCCGCATGGCCTTCTTTCTTGACTATGGCTTTTTGGACATCTAGTGAGGTATTTTTCAATGATTCCCAATTATCAGTGACATTTTTCTGATTAAATTCTTCTACCCAGCTAATTTAGCTGAGTTGCTTTCAGCCTTTTGAATTTGGCCCTAATAAGGTACCAAGAATTTATATATTACTGGTCTGGACTTCATTGTGCTTGGGCACTATAATTCTGATGATCACTTGTACCTAAGCTACCATAATTTTTAGTTCTGTGGTTAGACCTTGTCCTAATAGATGAAGAGGAACTAAAGAATTCCCTTGGGTTGGCTGCAACACTTTGAGTTAGGAAGTTTGTCACTTATAATGTTTAGAAATTCCAAGGATGTTTTAATACTGCAGCATGAGACCTCCAGCATGTGTCACTCAAGTCATAGAGGGAAAGGAATTATTTAGCGTGTTTCCAAAGGTGATAATGAAGAGTAGTAATCTGACAGTGAGAAAAATAAAATTTAGTTCTGAAAGAACAAAACAAAGACAACCCAAACCTCAACCCTCAGGAAACATTTCCTAGTTGTAGAGCGCCCTCCTAAGCAAAATGATGAGGTGCCCTTCTCTCCAGTCATGTACAGTTAAATTGGACTCTTGAGAATATATAATTTCTCAACTCTAATTTCTGTGATTCTGTAATATCCTGTAAAATGCATAGGGCAAAAGTTGGCTTAGGGTGCTTGATTTTTAGTGAGTCATAAGCACAAACTGTTTACAAAGTCACCACCCCCTGTGTATGCACAAACTCATACTCAAATCTAGGGGTATGAGCAATCCATGAGCGATGAGCAATTTATTGTGACAAACATTTGAACTATGGATTGTGAAAGTCTGACAGCACTACTGACTGGATGATTTTTTTCTGTATATGAAATCTGCACTCTGAAGGACATTTCTCTTCCAGGGCCAAAGATTGACTAGTTCAGAGACCAGTAGTAGGTATTTTAGAGCAATACGTTTTCCAACAATCACATTAAGTGAGGTTGCCTGAAACAAGGGAGTAACATGGAGTTTTCCTCTGATCATTCCATTGATGGGGGTGAGGTGAAGTTCCCTCCAATCCCTATGAGAAAATGAGCAGGGTTTTGATTCCTAGACTCTGAGGATCTCTTCCCCTCCCCCATTTCCTTGCAGGTCAAGGATACAGGGTGATGGGAGTCTTTAGGAATACTGGGTCAGATTCTTTACGGCTTAAATCACCATAGTTCCATTGACTTTGGGATCAGCTTGATCAATAGAGCTGTCAATATTCACTAGCAGAGGCTTGGGCCCATTCCCCACAGCTGCTGCTACTGCCTTCTTAGTGAGTGACATATTAATGAATTTATTACCAGTCAATTGTATTTTGTATAAACAACCTTATTGTGATGAGAATCCTGCAAGCCAAGTTACAATTACTGTGTAATGATGCCCTAAGATTTGGAGTCACATCCTTACTTGGTGTAAATCAATGTCCCTCCACTAAAGTCAACTTGTTGCCAACCTATACCAATTTACATGAGCTAAGTATCAGGACCTTTAGTAAAACTGCAACAAAGTGAATCTTATTTGTAACTGTTCAAGCATCAGTTATTGTCTTCCAGACATTACAGTCTGCTTCTTTCTTACCTATCTACAGAATACATGAATTTAAAGACAGATAAATGTAACTTTTCCAAGGAATAAAAAATAATGGTGAATTTGAGTCCAAGACAAATAGTCCTCTGGATTAATTGTAAAAAACAAAACAAAAACAAAAACAAAAAACCCACTAATCAAAAAGGCCTTCAAGTAACATCTCTGTTTGAGGACACTGTTCTATTTTTATTCCTTCCAGCAATGCTGCTGGCATAAACCTGTTATAAACAAGCATCAAGGAAATCTGTTGTACAGAAAGATATTAACCATTCTTTGGTAGGAGAATTCAGATGCAGAAAATTTCCTTCCAGTTTGTTGCCCTAGGAATGCTGCTCTCCTGCGCTCTAATTTTTAGGGACCATCAACTTTATTCTAACATTTAACAAAAAGATGCAAATAAATCAATAGTTAAAATAAGTGAAACAATTAAAATAATGTCTTGAACTACTTAAGGGGTTTTTCTCTGACTAAAGAGGAAAAAAATCTTATACTGTATTTGGAGAAGAAAAAGATTTGATTTCAATGTTACAGGAATCCTATCTTGAGTAACTTGAATATGTGAAATCTAAATAATTATGAAATTAGAATATTAAGAGACTAATTGGATGTATAAATGGAAAACAAAACCCAAATAAATCAGATTCATGCTAGCAGACAAGAGTAGCAAAAAAGGAGTTTTCCAGCTGAAGGAGGAGCATCTAAGTGACCCTTGGAGTGAGTTAGTTGTCTGCTCGTTGCTTGCCATGTGCCTGTTGTGTGGTCTGTTTCTGGGGAGGGGAGGCTTGTGCTGAGCTTCGTGCCTGCTAGGCAAAACTGAGAAGCTTCCTAACAAGGCTCTAGTTTGCTGTCTTTTGATCCCTAATCCTTGACAAGGGGGCAGGGCTAACTCAGGGAGAACAGGGGTTTAAAAAGCCACCTCCTAAGAAACGAGAAAACTAGCAAACAGGAACAGCAAAGAGGGAATTTTGTGAGGTAGAGGGAGAGCCAGATATACCTAACAAACATTCTCTAAACTTAGGCCTGTAACAAACCCTACCCCCCACTCCAAACCCTCCAAACCAAAAACCAAAAACACCTGCAGGAGTAAAAATATTGCAGGCAGAAGTCCAGAGTGGGGACGATCCAGTTGATTGCACTGGGTGCAGCATGTATGATTGCATGATTGTGGATAGAGGGTGTATGTTTGTATGTGGTACAATCAACTCATGGCCTTCAGAGATCAAGTACTTGCTCTTGAGACAAGAGTGGGTGAACTGAAAGAGCTAAGGGAAACAAGGAGGTACATAAACAAGCCTTTTGGGGACAGAGTAGAGTGGTTCCACCCTGAGTCAGAGAACCTGTTTTATTGTGGAGGAGGAAGGTCTTGGAGAAGGAGAACATCAAGCTGGAGCAGAGGGAAATGATCCCATAGTTGGGACCCTCCTTCCAGATGACATGATAGTATCCTCCCATACTAAAGGATACCCTTCTGGAGGGGACCCTTGTTATTAAGAAGAGACAAGTAATAATAATGGTAGGATTTGTTTAAAAATCTAGATAGTTGGGTTTATGACGACTGGGAGAACCGCATGGTGAATTGCCTGCCAGGTGCAAAGGTTTTGGTCCTCTTGAGACATCTAGGTAGATTTATGTGCAATGCTGGGGAGGAGTCTGTGGTCATGGTATATGTAGTATCAATGACATAGTGAAAGGTAAGAGAGGTCCTGAAGTCCAAAATTGAAGCTGCTGGATAAGAGATTAAAGTCCAGGACCTCCACAGTAGCATTCTCTGAAAAGCTTCCAGTTCCATGAGCAGGGCCAGGCAGTTAGGTAGAACTGTAGGGTCTGAATGCATGGATAGGATGACTGTGTTGGAGGAGGGATTTAGGTTTATTAGGAACTGGGGAACCTTTTGGGAAAGGTGGAGCCTGTACAGGAAGAATGGGTTCCACCTAAGCCAAAATGGAACCAAAACGGTCATAGAGGAATTCTTAAACTAAGAATTGGGGGGGGGGGGGAGCACATAGTTCAGACAGACACCGTTTAATGAAGGATTTATTAAAGGGGATAGTCAATATCCTACCAAAGAGGAGGACAGGAGCAGATAAAATACTGATAGGAACTGAAGAGAAACAGTTGCACACAAGAGTCCCATTCAATTACATCACATGAAGGCAGACAACAAAATATTGACAAGTTTTATAAGCTTAGAAGCTTTATAAGTGTGTATACAAATGCTAGAAGTCTAATTACTAAGATGGGTGAACTAGAGTGCTTGGTATTAAATGCGTATATTAATATAATAAGCACCACAGAAACTTGATGACAGTCAATGAAACACAGTAATACCAGGGTACAAAATATATAGGAATGACAACATAGGTCATGCTGGTGCGGGAGTGGCACTATATATGAGAGAGCATGGAATCAAATATAGTAAAAATCTAAAATGAATCAAAGTATATCATAGAATCTGTAGGCATAAGATTCTATGCTTGAATAATAAATAGTTTAGCAGTAGCAATATATTACTGAACACCTGACCAGGATGTTGATGGTGATTGTGAAATGCTTAGGGGGATTATAAGCTACAAAAAGCAGAAATCCCTCATTATTATTGGGTCTTCCACTATCTCATATTGACTGGGTACATGTCACCTCAGGACAGGATGCAGAGATAAAATTTCTAGACACCATTAATAATTACTTCTTGGAGCAGCTAGTCCTGGGACCCACAAGGGGAGAAGCAATTCTTGATTTAGTCCTAAGTGGTGCCCAAGATTTGGTCAAAGAGGTGACTACAACTCAGTAATAGTGACCATAATGTAATTAATTTTAAACGTCCGGGGAGGGGAAATACCAAAAGAAATCCATCCCAATAGCATTTAACTTCACAAAGGGAACTACACAGGAGTGAGGAAGCAAGTTAAGTAGAAGTTAAAAAACTTTAAGACTTTAAAAATTGGAAGGGAAATCCTACTTAGGAAAATAGGGAGCATGGGGGAACTCCAGCAAGTCTAGTATAAAAATATAATTAAGCAGGCCAAAAAAGAATTTGAAGAGCAACTGTCAAAAGACACAAAAAACCTAACTTTTCAAAATTATATCAGAAGCAGGAAGCTTTCCAAAACAATCAGTGGGGCCACTTGACAGTTGAGGTGCTAAAGGAGCATACAAAGATGACAAGGCTGTTGTGGAGATGCTAAATGACTCCTTCGCATTGCTATTCCCTGCGGAGGGTATGGGAGAGAGACCCATACCTGAGCCATTCTTTTTAGGTGAAAAATCTGAGGAACTGTCCCAAATTGAGATGTCAGTAGGAGGTGGTTTTGGAACAAATTGATTATTGTTTAAATTATAAGTCTGCAGGGCCAGATGGTATTCACCCAAGAGTTCTGAAGGAACACAAATATGAAATTGTAGAACTGTGGTATGTAGCCTATCGCTTAAATTAGACATTTCCAGATGACTGGAGGATAGCATAGGCAATCCGATTATTTTTTAAAAGGCTCTAAAGGCAATCCTGGCAATTATGGGCCAGTAAACCTAACTTCAGTGCCAGGCCAGTTGGTTGAAATGCTAATAAAGAACAGAATCAGATATATAGAGGAACACAATATGTTGGGGAAGGGTCAACACTCCTTTTGTAAAGGGAAATAATGCCTCACCTATCTACTAGAATTCTTTGAGGATGCCAACAAGCAGGTGGACAAGGGTTATCCACTGGCTTAGTTTGGCTTTCAGAAAGCCTTTGACAAGGTTCCTCCAAAGACTCTTAAGCAAACTAAGCGATTATGAGTTAAGAGGGAAAGTCCTCTCAGGCATCAATAATGGGTTAAAAGACAAAACAAAAGGTAGGAATAAAATGGTTAGTTTTCACAGTGACAGTACTTCTTATTGGTTTCCTTAGTTTCAATCAGACCAAGTAAGGAAATACTCAGCATGAGTAAGGGTGGCAGAATCTGGCTATTCTAAGTGACAAGTAATTCTGCTTTGTCCATCAGATTGTCTACCTGATATATAGGAGATAAGATTTTTTTCTCCTGTAATCATTGTGCTTCAGTGAGAACAATTGCTTTACAAGATTATCTGCTGTACATGGTATTAGGAAAGAGGTGAGGATATAGATCTAGACCAGGGGTCGGCAACCTTTCAGAAGTGGTGTGCCAAGTCTTCATTTATTCACTCTGATTTAAGGTTTCGCGTGCCAGTAATACATTTTAACGTTTTTAGAAGGTCTCTTCCTATAAGTCTATAATATATAACTAAACTATTGTTGTATGTAAAGTAAATAAGGTTTTTAAAATATTTAAGAAGCTTCATTTAAAATTAAATTAAAAAGCAGAGCCCCCCGGACCAGTGGCCAGGACCCAGGCAGTGTGAGTGCCACTGAAAATCAGCTTGTGTGCCACCTCTGGCACGCATGCCATAGGTTGCCTACCCCTGATCTAGACATTTCTGACTGGATTAAACTATCTCCTTAATGTGCATCTACTATAATTTTGATATTCACCCCAATGCAGAGGGTCCTCACTGGACCCTGTGTACCATGTAAATCCCACTTAAGCCATTAATTTGGGTTTTAAATGGGAGTTAAGTGGTGCACAGGGCCTTGTGCAGGCTCTTTGGATCAGAGTGAATTAAGATTTAAAAGCTTTCCCCATTTTATTATCACTATGAAAGACATACATGCACTGACATTTATTTATTATTTTTTTTATAGGATAAAAATTGTCATTAGTTAAACACATGCCACTGAATATTTTCTACAGTCCTTTAGCAGTAACAACTCCCTATTGGCAAGAGGAATCCCTTAGAGGAAATTATGATTCCCTTAACATATCTTAACTGGTGGAAACCATTTTAAGTCTTACTGTTCTGCATTGGTCAGGGCCAGCTCCAGGGTTTTTGCTGCCCCAAGCAGCACAAAAAAACAACAACCCCCCCTCCCCGTGATTGTGATCTGCTGTGGCAATTCAGTGGGAGGTCCTTCGCGCCAAGCAGGAGTGAGGTACCGTCCGCCGAATTGCTGCCGAATAGCTGGACGTGCCGCCCCTCTCCGGAGTGGCTGCCCCAAGCACCTGCTTGGCAAGCTGGTGCCTGGAGCCGGCCCTGGCATTGGTAGAGACATTTACACCTCCGTGCACTAAAAATCCAAAAACATTAAAAAATGGGACCAGATTGACACTTCTCATGGGAAAACCCGTGGGAAGGGATAGGGAGAAGGAGAGAAGTTCTGCAGGGTGACTCTGTCTGGGGGTGAAGAGTAAAAAAGAAAAGAGCAGGGGATTCAGCTCCAACCCCTGCCATAAAAATCTGCATAGATCTTGGAGCAGTAGCTAGAGAAATCTGTGTGAAGGACCCGTGCCTTTGTGAGTCTTCCTGCTTGCCTGTCAGAACATCTTGAACGGATCTAGTTTCGACAGTGTGTGCCCTATGGGCAGAGGTACCTGAAGTCCCTGTGAAGGAAGTATTCCAAAGCATCAGGAGAGGTCTGCTCAGATGCTCTGAAGGTCCATGCACTCCCTGCTGCTTCCAGCTTGCCTCCTTCCCATATAAAGATCCTGGACCACACTGAGAGCCCAGGGAAGGGGAAGTGACCAGTACTCTCATTTCTGTACAGGCAAGGACAGATCTTTGTTAGAAAGATCTACTTCACATGTGGATGTGATAGATTAACTGAGGATTTCTAATTCTGGTTGAAAGACAAATGGAGATGGGTGAACAAGTGTATTAGCCCCATACACTACAATAGAGGATTAAATAATCCCATTTACTTTGCACCAAATCCTTAGAAGAGAATAATTGTGAGATGAGAAATTTCATGGATTATTAAAAATTCAGAACTTTCATTCCACAACTCATATTACATCTCTCGCTCTATGTTTTCCAGACCGACTTTTCAGGGTATAAGATAGTTGTAGTAAACCCCACTTACCTTGGTCCAGAGACAACTTTCGAGTCAGTGTGAGGGTATTGCCAGGAGCAAGATTACTTATTAAAGAACTGAAATCAACACAGCCCTTGCGCAAGGAAGAGACTGGAACATCTAATCAGAGAAAAGGACAGCTGTCTTGTTATCACAACCTTGAGCTAGGGTCATTTTAAGACAAGTCATCCACTTTCTGAAAAAAGTTTTTTTTTTTTAAACACTCAGACTAAGAGGAAACACTCTAAAATGAAGCAGCCAGACTAGACTGTTCCCAGTCTTTCTGAAAGAGATACATTTAGTGGAACAAATAACAGGAATCTACAGCAGGCTATGTTGTTTATTACAAATAGTATTTCAAGTTTCTAGTAAATTCCTGTGCTGTTGTAGGCAGGGCCATCCCTGAGGGGCGGGGGGGATGCGGGGCCCGGGACACAGGCTCTGAGTTTCTATCTGTCAGAGGGGTGCTCCCCCTCAGCTCTGCCCAGGCCCTGCCTCCACTCCACCCCTTCCCCGAAGGCCCAAACCTGCCTCTTCCCCACCCAGTTCTGCCCCCTCACTCCTCTCCCATTGCCCCCAGCGCCTCCAGATGCCGCAAAACAGCTGATCAGCTGTAGGCACTGGGAGAGAGGGAGAGGCATTGGCTGGGGGGGAGGGGGGTGTTGGTAGAGGGGCTCCTCCTCATACCCCCTTGCCCACCCACCTCCTGCCTCATCTCCCTACCCGCCTCCTCATGAAGTGCAGGAGCCCTCAAAGCGCAGGGCCCAGGCAGTGGCCCCGATTTGCCGTACCATAGGGACGGCTCTGGTTGCAGGACATGTACTTTCAGCTCCTACGGAACATCCAGATGATATTCAGGTCAGGGAGAAAAAATGTAGTGCTTGTTAAAGACAGTTCAGAAAGAGGCAGGAGTCCTGAAGTCAGCTGCTGAAGCACTTTGGGGGGGATGAGTTCAGGGGCAGTTTTTGTCTAAGGAAAGACTTCAGGGTTAGACTGATAAATTGAGGGGTTTGGGGATATTAGAGCCTGGAAATAGTTTTACACTCCAAACTGACATGATTTAAATGAGCAAATACAATTGTATTCAGAAAACAAACAAACAAAAATAAAATAAAAAAACAGTTTCTCAAAGGACAAATGGAGCCTGAGGATGAAATTCTCCCACGTGCCAAGGGATAGCACAAAACCCCACTTCATCCTTATTTTGACTTCTTAAGTGGTGCACAGGTGTTGCATTAGCTCTCTGCAAAGGTGTAGGATTTCATGCTCAGCAACTTGCAGGCATAGGCCTTCATGGTACTAATGACTTTAATCAAAACTCCAGTCTTGCCTAATTACAGCCCTTCTTGAGGGTCAGAGTTTCTTTTTATTTTAACTAAATTAACAGAGTTCCCAAAAGCAAACACAAAAGGAATAGTCTATCCCTCTTAAACTGGGCATAGACCCATCTCCCTGAGGTACTATCCCTTCTTTGGGGACGACTGCAGGAGAGCATCTCTCCCTGTAGCTTCCCTCTGTGGTCCCTTTCTAGCTCTGCCCTCTCTTTGGCCATTTATAGCCCAGGAGCAGCCTCATCCCCTTAATTGGCTCAACCCAAAGTAGTTGATTCAACCCAGGTATGGCTCATTCTGTAATTAGGGCTGGCTTAGCCACCCTGTTACATATCTCCTGCCTCAGAGCCTTGCCTAATCGGAGGCAGGTTTTCTAATTCAGGCTTAATTTTTGCCCTCTGCCCTTAGCAGCCGGTACCTCCAACTGTAAAATCTCCAGCTCTTTCAGCTGGCTGATCTCAGTCCAATTGCTTTTTCTCTTGGAGTACTCTCTGCCTATCAAACATCTGGAGAAAAATTTCTTTTTTCCTCTAACGTTTCCACAGAGAATTCCGAGCCCATTTGTCACCAGCTAGTTCCTCCCTCTTTCAGGGCCTGCTGCTTCGCCTCTAGCAAAGCAGCCACTTCCTTCAAATGCCTCTCCTTTGAGGAAAGCAACTTAGTGTCCTCTCCCAATAGCATCATATTTACACCCTTTTCACACCCAGTAGCTCTGTCCTGCCATGCCTTAGATGTTTCCACACACTGATCATACCAGTCCAAGGTTGGTCCTCCTTCAGACTTAATGCCTTTTCCCTAAGCTTTCAATAGCTCTATTTTCATCTCCTGGCTTCCTGTATTACCCTCCTGGATAGCAGAGCTATCTCATAGCTGCTTCCATCTTTGGCTCTGCCTTCCAGGCCCCAGCCTTCCCCCAGTCAGTGTTTCCCAGAGGAGCCTCCAAATTCCCTCATTGTCAGGATCTTCCCTGCTCAAGCTTTTTCTCACTTCTAAACTGGGAAAGGGCTAGCCTTGCATCTCTCCCTTGCTCAAGCACCTGGGGCAGCTTATGTTCCACAAATAGCCCACACAATACAGAATTCAGTGCTCACTTTATATTATCATTTTTATTACAAATATTTGCACTGTAAAAAGCAAAAGAAATAGTATTTTTCAATTCACCTCATACCAATACTGTAGTGCAATCTCTGTATCATGAAAGTTGAACTTACAAATGTAGAATTATGTACAAAAAAATAATGTCCCTTCATGCTTCAACCACCATTCCAGAGGAGGACATGTGTCCATGTTGATGACGGATGCTGCTTGATAACGATCCAAAGCGGTGCGGACCAACACATGTTCATTTTCATGATCTGAGTCAGATGCCACCAGAAGAAGGTTGATTTTATTTTTTGGTGGTTCAGGTTCTGAAGTTTCTGCATCAGAGTGTTGCTCTTTTAATTCTTCTGAAAGCATGCTCCACACCTCCTCCCTCTCAGATTTTGGAAGGCACTTCAGATTCTTAAACCTGGGTTGAGTCCTGTGGCTATATTTAGAAATCTCACATTGGTACCTTCTTTACGTTTTGTCAAATCTGCTGTGAAAGTGTTCTTAAAATGAACAACATATTCTGGGTCATCATCCGAGACTGCTATAACATGAAATACATGCAGAATGTGGGTAAAACAGGGCAGGCGACATGCAATTCTCCCATGAAGAGTTCAGTCACAAATTTAATTAACACATTTTTTTTTAAAATGAGCATCATCAGCATGGAAGCATGTCCTCTGGAATGGTGACCGAAGCATGAAGGGGCATATGAATGTTTAGCATATCTGGCATGTAAATACCTTGCAATGCTGGTTACAAAAGTGCCATGCAAACGTCTGTTCTCACTTTCAGGCAACATTGTAAATAATAAGCAGGCAGCATTATCTCCCATAAATGTAAACAAATTCTTTTTCTGAGTGATTGGCTGAACAAGAAGTAGGACTGAGTGGTCTTGTAGGCTCTAAAGTTTTACATTGTTTTGTTTTTGAGTGCAGTTATGTAACAAAAAAAATCTACAATTGTAAGTTGCACTTTCATGATAAAGAGATTGCATTATGGTACTTGTATGAGGTGAATTGAAAAATATTATTTCTTTTAGTTGTCATTTTTACAATGCAAATATTTGTAATAAAAATAATAATATAAAGTGAGCACTGTACACTTTATATTCTGTGTTAAACTTGAAATGAATATATTTGAAAATTTAGAAAAAAATCCAAAAATATTTAATAAATTTCAATTGGTATTCTATTTTTTAACAGTGTGATTAAAAGTGCGATTAATCGTGATTAATTTTTTAAATCACGATTAATTTTTTTGAGTTAATTGCATGAGTGAACTGTGATTAATCGATAGTCCTAAAATAAACCTATTTAAAACAAAATGAGATGGAAGAAATCAAAAAGAACTATCTGATTTAGGGCCTGATCTGGAGAATTACTGAACACTTGCTGTGCAGTTAACTTGAATGGGAATTGCAGAGGCTAGCCACCTCTCAGGATCTGGCCCTAAGCAATGAGTAAGTGATGCTATGATAAAATTCTCACAGAACTTTCCAGTTGTTTCTGCAGGCACAGGGATGAAAGGAAATCGGAAGCTCAGGAAACTAAGGGATCGATTCTGGAAGCTGCTGAGGCCTAGATCCTCAAAGGGATTTAGGCGCCTAACTTCCAGTGATTGTGTATTGAAAACTGTAAAAGTTACAAGCTGACACTTTAAATCCTAAAGGTTTTCCCTGATCCTGCTTGCAGGCTAGGGGGCTCTTATGGAAGTGGTTGATCAGAAGAGCCTGCATACAGTCAGGCTAGAGTAAGATGACATGAGTTGTGCCTCTATTTTAGAAAGCAGCTTGCTTTCTCTCCTTCTGTTGTGGAGTTCTTGTGTGCTTTCATTCTGAGGATCTGGTCCTGAGTGCCCCCAGAGAGGAGATCAGCTCCTTATAAGATCAGGCCTGGGAAAAAAAGACAAAACACCTGTTTACACAACATTACATTTTACTTTGGCTGAACATGTCTGGTACCTTCACCGAATATATTTGCTTACTGTGTGTAGTGAGGGTGGGGAAAGGAGAGGGGACACTGCAGTGAACGATCAGCAGGGTAGATATAGCAGTTTCACTAAAAATCACTTTTTAAAATTACATTTTACTATGTAAAACAAATGCAACAAAGAACATCAAATGAAAGAGCTTTAATAGCTTGTAATAAACCAAGGAAGGTCTTTTGCCAAGCTTTATACAAATATATGCCACATACTTCTTGTGGCATGAAACTTAACCAGATATATCTTTAGTTTGAAAGATTGAGAGTACAAAATAATAGGAGAGACATGAACAAAAAGTCATCTACAAATATCCCATGATAATTTCTCAACTGTGGGCTTATAAAATAGACCAAATGTAACACTCTTACATCTTTAAACGTTTCAATCTAATTTTGTTACTCCAAAAATCACTATATTTTAATTCCAAATGGCACTTCAGGAGACAGCCAGTGACCTTGCATTGTGCAAAGACAGAAGGCAGTAAAATAACATTTTTATATTAGCAGAGAAATATAGAAATGCTAGCATCAAAAAGCTTTGTTCATGGATCATTGTTTCATGAATGACTGATCCATCGCCAAAGTGGCTCTCAACAAGAGGACCCCAAGAAAAGGAGATCACCAATGGACCACCAGAATGTGAGTGCTGTTTGTTTCCTCAGCATCCACAGTTTTCTCAACAATCAGAGATATACTGATTGATATATACCTCTAATAATCAAGGAGTATTAATCAATTATAGGTGCCTATATTGTATAGGCCACACCCTAAGGTAGTGTACATCAGCATAACTCCATTGACTTCAGTGAAGAATCTGGCCATAAATCTGCTTCTTGGGTTAAAAAGGTACACATAAATATACAATCTCTTCTCTGCCCCATCTCTAGATCTGTACATAGGAAGCTAGGACTGGATGGGATCTCGTGGGTGATTGAATTCAGTCCAGTTCTGTTGCAGCAAATCCCATCATATAAACCCATTCATAGATTTATCAAGCTCCATCTTAAAATTAGTTAGGTTGTTTGCTTCTACTATTCCTATTGGAAGACTGCACCAGAATCTTACGTCTCTGATGATTAGAAACTTTCTTCACATTTCCTGCCAAAATGGCCCATTTATACACATTTGTTCTTGTGCAAAAAATGTCCTTTTACTTAAATAGCTCTATGCCCTCCGTGGTGTTTATCCCCCGATGTATTTATACAGAGCAATCATATCCCCTCTGAGCCTTCATTTTACTAGGCTAAACAAGCCAAGCTCTTTTAGTCTCCTCTCTTAAGAATGGCTTTTCATTTTCCTGATCATCCCAATAACCTTTTTCTGCACCTGTTTCAGTTTGAGTTCATCTTTCTTGAACAACCAATGTTTATTGGAGCTAGGTCATTAGTTAGTGGCAAGAATCAGAGACGAGGTTTTTTTAAGCAGAAGGTAGGCTAACTGAATTCATTGAAAATTCAAAGTATATGAAGAGTTGCAATTGTATTCTTAATCTGGTATCTTTATGGGGGAAAAAACCCTTTATCTTTCTAGTTGCTGTGCAACTTAATATATATGGAAGGGGGTGGGGCAGGTGAAGGAGGAAGAAAATCAAAGTTTTATTGGCGCTAATGAATATACATCAGGGGATGAAGTCACTTGAACAGTTACATCAAGAATGAATTTAGCCATTCACTTGAACAGAGTTACAGCATGAATGAATTTGGCCAATTTGTTCAGAGATTCCAGGTTTTTGTCTGTGCTCTATATGAAATGTGAAATGTAGGATGAGTGACAGGATGTGTTTGAACCCTACTGAGTGTTTTGTAAGAAAGCAGGGTATAGACAGAAATCAAGGTACACGATTGGTATACTCCTTGCACTTTGCCAGCTCTTGACTGATTCCCAGGGACCCATCTATTAATGTACTGTGCATCAAGTGACCAGAAATATATAGTAATTAGGGCTGTCAATTAATTGCAGTTAACTCACGCGACTAACTCAAAAAAATTAATTGTGATTAAAAAATTAATTGCGATTAATTGCACTTATAACAATAGAATACCAATTGAAATGTATTAAATATTTTTGGATGTTTTTCTACATTTTCAATATTGATTTCAATTACAACACAGAATACAAAGTGAACAGTGCTCACTTTATATTATTATTTTTTATTACAAATATATGGACGGTAAAAATGATAAAAGAAATAGTATTTTTCAATTCACCTCATACAAGTACTGAAGTGCAATCTCTTTATCGTGAAAGTGTCACTTACAAATGCATATTTTTTTTGGTTACATAAATGCACTCAAAAACAAAACAGTGTAAAACTTTAGAGTCTAAAAGTCCTCTCAGTCCTACTTCTTATTGTGCCAATCGGTAAGACAAACAAGTTTGTTTACATTGATGGGAGATACTGCTGCCTGCTTCTTATTTACAATGTCACCTGAAAATGAGAACAGGCATTCGCATGGCACTTTTGTAGCCGATGTTGCAAGGTATTTACATGCCAGATATGCTAAACATTAGTATGCCCTTTCCATGCTTCAGCCACCATTCTAGAGGACATGCTTCCATGCTGATGATGCTAGTTAAAAAAATAATGCATCAATTAAATTTGTGACTGTACTCCTTGGAGGGAGAATTGTATGTCTCCTGCTCTGTTTTACCCGCATTCTGCATATATTTCATGTTATAGCAGTCTCGGATGAGACCCAGCACATGTTTGTTTTAAGAACACTTTCACAGCAGATTTGACAAAATGTAAAGAAGGTACCGATGTGAGATTTCTAAAAAAGGCTACAGCACTCGACCGAAGGATTAAGAATCTGAAGTGCCTTCCAAAATCTGAGAGGGACAAGGTGTGGCACATGCTTTTAGGAGTCTTAAAGGAGCAACATTCTGATGCGGAAACTACATACCAAACCATCAAAAAATAAAATCAACCTTCTTCTGGTGGCATCTGACTCAGATGATGAAGATGAACATGTGTCAGTCCGCACTGCTTTGGATCATTATCAAGCAGAACCCATCATCAGCATGGAAGCATTATCCTCTGGAATGGTGATTGAAGCATCAAGGGACATATGAATCTTTAGCGCATCTGGCATGTAAATATCTTGCAATGCCAGCTACAACAGTGCCATGTGAACGCCTGTTCTCACTTTCAGGTGGCATTGTAAACAAGAAGCAGGCAACATTATCTCCTGCAAATTGTAACAACCTTGTTTGTCTGAGTGATTGGCTTACCAAGAAGTAGGACTGAGTGGACTTGTAGGCTCTAAAGTTTTACATTGTTTTATTTTTGATGGCAGTGGTTTTTGTACATAATTCTACATTTGTAAGTTAAACTTTCATGATAAAGAGATTGCACTACAGTGCTTGTATGAGGTGAATTGAAAAATACATTTTTTTGTTTATTACAGTGCAAATATTTGTAATAAAAAATAAATATAAAGTGAGCACTGTACACTTTGTATTCTGTGTTGTAATTGAAATCAATATATTTGAAAATGTAGTAAACACCCAAAAATATTTAAAATATTTTGGTATTCTATTGTTGTTTAACAGCACGATTAATTGCGATTAATTTTTTTAATCGCTTGACAGCCCTAACAGTAATAGCTCCAAATCTTTGGGAAAGTTAACCTACCATTAGTCTCAAATGCTTGCAAAACTAGCAAAAAGAGCCTTGTTATTTTTCTATTTCAAATAGAGGTCACAAATGATATTCTGGAATTCTCTTACTACCTCTGGGAGAAGATTACAGAGAAGAATATGGAACAATGACAGTAATCTCAAGAGACAAACCATCTTTAAAGATGAGACAGAGCTGAACAATAACATTCCCTGCCACCAACTAACTAACTTCTTGATGGATTTTATGGATTTTATAAGCTCTAGATAAACATAATGAATAAAGATTTGAGAAAACTACTGTACATTGACCGTCAGGCAGCAAAACTCATCCCAACAAACTGCTGAACCTTGAAGATGAGAGAAGATTATGAATGAGTCTGAATCTGAGTGAAAAAGTAAATTTAAGGCTCTATAAAGTTGAATAGAAACACAAATCATTTGAGTTTTTGGCTAACTACTTTAAGCTAGTAATCACTTCAAGATCAGAGAAGGCTTTGCTCATATAGATCTTTAACAATAATTGAGGATTTAGCCTGGTAGGTTCTTTTCTTCTTTAATTGCTGTGATCTCTGCAAAACATTTCAAGTCCAGTCAGGCAAGCACGTCATTTTAGGGAATGAAGTCTGAAAAATTTTGCCTTTTGGCTTTTAATTTTTTTGTGATCATATTAGTTATTGTCAAGTTTTATACAGATTATACAGGATGATCTTTCTAGAGTGACATTTGTGTACAATGTCCATACTCTGCTTAGCAGTGGATAATTACATGCTGGAAGGCAAATGAATGTGATTTCGGAGTGTAAAGGACACTGGGAGATGATCAATCTGTCACCTTTGTCTCTTGCTTTTTCTCTTTTAAGCAGCTACTGTCTAATTAATTTCTAACTCATAATGGAAACTGAAGCAGAACATTCTATCACATTTTTACTGTTCCCTGGGACTCCATATTATACATTATTTGAATACTTTATTCTTCTGACTAAATACCTTTTCCATAAATAATTGGGTATTTGTCATTCAAAACTGAAAAGCCTCTTACGTTGTGGTAGGTATTGAGAATTGGGGAAAAATTTGAAAGGGTTTGTACCAGTAAATAGGGCTTTTTAATCCATAGTAGTCAGTACAAGTGGTGTTTGTGCTCCCTGGGCATTTTCAAAAATGAGTGCAACTGGGTTGTTTTAATTTGGGTCCAAATTAAATGCCAGAGGGCATTTATCTCGGCAGCACATGGAGGAGGAATGCGATTGGAGAGTTTGATTTGAGCCATTTGTTAACAGTTCCTTTTAATTTCTGTCACGTGCGTAGATATCAAAATATAGTAATTCAGGTGTTTTAAGCAATAGGATTGTAGTACAAGGCATTATAAGATACGAATGATATTGGAAGACAATAGAAGAGGAGGAAGAAAGGTGATGTTCTATCTAGGTATTTGTATGACCTCCATCACTTTAGTGTCTGAGAATCTCACTAACATATTTATCATCACAATACCCCTCCAAGGTAGGAAAGTGTTATTCCCTCTGTTCTACAGATGGGGAACTGAGGCACAGCCAGATTAAGGCCCAGTTCCACAAAGGTATGTAGGTGCTTAAGTTTGAGGCCCCACTGAAATCCACAAAAATGTCTGCTTGGCTGCTGCCTAACCCTGTAAGTGCCTAAACTCACTCAGCACCTAATTTTTCTCAGGGACCCAGGGAACTCTTACTAAGTTTCTGCCTCTGGGCATGTGCACTGTTGCTTCAGTCTAGGCATCTGGATGCGTAAGTCCCACTGCAATCCAAACTGAAGGAAGAAAGGCGGCCTTCAGCATATCTCACCTGTGCAGCCCAATCCAGTCGGTGTGCTTGGAGGCCACCTACTCATCAGGTCCTGTTCAAACTGTGGCCAGAGGAGGAGAAGGGAGTAGTGGCAGTGCCCAGCTTACAAGACTTTTTGCCTACTTGTTAAAGCACTTGCCTAGAAAACTACTTGAACAGGGGTTTCCCCATACCTCTCTGAGCATAGGCGCCGACCTCCCCTCTGCCTGGTGGGTGCTTGACTCCCCCGCCCCTGGCCCTGTCCCTTCCCCGCCTCTTCCCACCCCTGCACCACCTTCGCCCTGCCCCCATTCCACCCCTTCTCCAAAGTCCCTGCCTCCTCCCCTGAGTGTGCCGCGTCCCTGCTCCTCCTCCTACCTCCCGGAAAGTCCTAAGTGACGCTAAACAGCTGTTAGGTGGTGGGGAGGTGGGAAGCGCTGGGAGGGAGGGGAAGGAGCAGGGATGCGGAGTGGGAGAAGGAGGCAAGGAGGGGGGAGCTTGGCTGCTGGTGGGTGCGGAGCACCTGCTAATTTTTCCCCGTGGATGCTCCAGGCCGGGAGCATCCACGGAGTCGGTGCCTATGTCTGAGTCCTCTAAGCACTAAGCTAGAGGATATTGCTTGGGTCTCCTACCAGTAGGCTACAACCTCATTCTCACTCTCTGGCCCAGTGACTCTACATGTAGAGTCCAGTCCACCCGCTCTTCAATTATTTATCCAAGACTATCCCATGGCTTAATAGTCAGAAAACTTAGGGGTGGAGACCCTTGTTCAAATCCTCTCTGCCCTTCAGGCAGCATGAAGAATTGAACCTGGGTTTCCTACATCCCAGGGAGTGCTCGAACCACTGGGCTAAAATGTACAGGGCTGCATTTCCACCACCTCCTTTTCCAGCCATTCTGTATGGAGTGAGGAAGGTATTTAACTCATTCTCACAAGAAACAACTGATGTGCCTAAGCCTCCTGACCCCAAGAGAAGGGTACCTGGTTGTGGATTGTTGGCAGAGAGAAGTGGCTTCCTGCAGCCTAGGCTTGGGTGCCTAACACCCTGAGAGGGGAGGGACTTAGGACACACCCCTCTTGTCAGCCTATCCTATTAGCTAGTTTAGGCAGCTCCCCACCTACCATGTTGGCTTTTGTGCATTGCATTCTAAGTCACCTATCTCTCCCCATTGTACAGGGAGTCCTGGGCTACGTCTTCACTACCCACCGTATTGGCGGGTAGCAATTGATTTATCCGGGATCGATATATCGCGTCTCCTTAAGACGCGATATATCGATCCCCGAAGGCGCTCACCGTCGACTCCGGAACTCCACCAGAGCAAGCGGCAGTAGCACAGTCGACAGGGGAGCTGCGGCCGTCGATCCCGCGCCGTCTGGACCCCAGGTAATTCGATCCAAGATACTTCAACTTCAGCTACGCAAACTGAAGTTGCATATCTTGGATCGATCCTCCCCCTAGTGTAGACCAGCCTCTGGTGCCTAACCTAGGCTTCGTAGATCACAATGTTATTCCAGTGGTTTTCTAGGTGCTGCAACACTTTGAGTTATCACACATAAGTCCCTTTGTGGATCTGGGCCAGACTAATTTGCTTATGGCCACACAGGGAGGCTGTGGCAGAATATGGAACCAGATACAGCTCTTCTGAGTCCCAGGCCAATGTCCTAATCACTGGACCACCTCTGTTTGACCTCCAACATGGGCCTGTGCCAATTAGCCCAATCCAACTTTAGGAATGATGTAACGGATCAAGTATGAAATAAAAAATGTAGTAGGAACTGCACCGTTAAGATATAACCTCAGAGAAAGTATTTTCTACACCAGCAACATTACATAAAGTCTTGAAAATTTAAATATGTGATGCTTCTGCTCAAAGATGGATGAGTAAACATCGTCAGTATGAATGTTTTTATCTCCCCATTAAGCACACTAATCCAGAGTCCCCTCTCCTTGATTATGGTACTTTGTCTTTGATGCTTTGAATTACAGTTTAATAAAGCCACCCACTTTGCTTCATTCTGCTCAGAAAATATTTAGCGTCCCTTTCAGTGCTTTAACTGGTTCTATCTCATCCTTACATCACTCAGATCTCCTAAAGTGCGACATGCCCTCTAATGGAACCCAGAATAGCTTGCTTTTTATTCTGAAGAGATGCTCAATAATTATATTAAGCTTGAAAGGATGGAGCTGTTCAAAAAGTGAGAATGAACAGGGATTCCTACAATTGACACAGCCTGTGCACTGACTCTGGGAAAAGCTGCTATTTAGAGTTAGTTATTAATCATGGTGGGTACACACTGATTTGCTTATGGGATGTCAGGCTACTGTGAGAAGCAAAAAAATATATGGCCATAATGAATGGCCACTAATTAGATACAGTGGTGTGTTAATCCGAATTTTAAAAACATTTTAATTAGCTGTGATGAGAGCTATGTGAGACATACAAGCTCTTTTAAGATAGTTATGTAGTCAAACCAAAAGTGCATTTTACTTGGTTTTGTGGAACATCGTCCAGCTTTAAAGTTCCAATCCTGCAAGCACTTTGTATATGTATAGCTTTGAAGTCAGACTGGGGCCTGATTTATAAACAAATGTCATTTTCTGGTTATGAGACTTGTGGTACAGGGGGTGCCCGGTATACGTCTCCTCCTTATCTGTCGTTTCACATATCTGTTGCTCATCAGTAGGGAGTAGCTGTAGGGGCTCTTTCCCATCCCAGTGACAGTGACTGCAGGCAAGGATGAAGTCAGGAGTGAAAGAATGATTCTGAAGTAAAAGTGAAGTATTGGGCCATGTTGATAACTGCCAGTTCAAGTGTGCTAGCTTGACCAGAGTTAGTGCACACATCTCTACCTGAGCTGGAAGTTACACCTCCAGCTCAAATGTAGCTGTATCCTCAGGATGTGGTGGATGGAATTTGAGAGTTGGTGCTGGGACCCATAGAGGAGCCTATTTGGGTACTGTTTGACCCAAGGAGCCTTGGTTCTTGACCAGTTTTGTGTCTATGCAAAACAACTAGCACCTTGCACATTCAGGTATATAATGGAGGAATTTATTCAACTCCACTTGAGGGCAGGGGCGAGCCCTCTCAGTATTTGACAGTACAATCTGTGGTGTCATGGATAGTGGAGGGGTGGTCTCTATCAGGCTAATAAGGGGTTTAGCAAGGAAGGATTCAGCTAAGGCTTTGGAATTTAGAACTCTGCAATGGGGAGGAAGAGAGCTGACCCCTGACTCAGAGTATTAAACCCCACCCCCAAGATGAGTCAATTTGTCCAGTCAATGCAGCACAGACATGTCTAGTGTTAAGACTGCTGGTTGCAGGCCCTATTATCTCTTCAAGGAGAAGGGAGTTACCTCAAAAAAGGAAATTTCAGTTTATGGTAATGTCAGAGTGAGATTCCCCTGGTGGAGTGGGATTCCATTCAACAGCACCAAATAAGAGCCCAATAGGTTATGCCTATCAATGGTGGCAATTGAATGAATACCAGTGTAGTGCTCCACTCCTGCGGAGGCTAATTCAGTAGGATGAAACAGACAAGCTGGTGACTCCTTGTGACTGGTGTCCAGTGCAAGTACTTGTAGCATAAGGGACTAATTCCTTGATGTACTAGAGCTGGAAGTAGACTTAGGGGAAAGAATCTCCCGAAGAAGCTGGGGAAATCGGGTTTGGAATCCCAACATATGGTACAGTGAGGAGACAGCCTGCTTCCCTGCAAGTCCTTAACAATAGGATGGGACCAGATTTAGAGGGGGCTGATGGCAGCTCTCCCTAAATAGATTAAAAAGAGTGAGGATGGAATAATGACCTATATTGCCAGAGTTATCGCTGGGGGTATTTTCCAGCGAGTTAGGTTAATAAATTTGTGGCCTAATTAAGCCACATTCCTCACATCTTATTTTGATCCCGCACATCTGGGACAAAGAGTATTGTGTTGTTTTATTCTTACCTCTTCTTTCCCTCTGGGGGTGACAAAGTATAATCTTTAAGAGACCTTAGAACTTTTCTTCCCACCCTTCCTGATATATTCATCATAAATGATCCTTTACTGTGGGAAAACAGAGGGAGGAAAATGAAGAGAAAATTAAAGACAGAAAACTAAGGGAATATCGAAGAAGAGGGAAATAGAGACACACTATATTAACTGTAGTTAAGATGAACAACATTTTCATTACCATGCATTTATATTGATTCTTTCACAAGAGTCCCAGTGCACTGAAAGAGTCAATTAGCAGCTAAGAAAAGCAAACCACGGCAAATAAATACCCATTTATTGTATCCTGCATTGCTGAGTCAGACACAGGTCACATAACAGTCAGTTAGAGAGCTGGTTCCACAACAAGGGAGCACAATTACACAAATCTCAAGGTTACAGATACAGCCAACTCTGCCCTCAGTGGGCCAACCTGCAAATAAATGAATATAAAAGCGTAGTCAGACATGCTGGACCAGAAACCCTGAGGTAAGTCATGGAAGTGAATGAACTTACAAATCAATATGAAGTGTACGAGGTGGCCAATGTAAATGTTTTAGAATAGTACCAACCCAGCTAAAACCAGACAGAATCTGAGACTTTTTATAAGCTAAATCCTATGATTAATGATCAGGAAGTCCTGCCAAAGGATAATTACAATAAGCCAACCTTGAAACAACATAGGCATTAGCCCTCATCTCAAGATCATTCTTACTAAACAGAGCTCTCACTCTGGTGATTTTTTTAAAGTGATAACAAAGGACATTCTAGTCACTGTCTGGAATTATTTACCCCTTGACAACCCAGAATTTTCTGCAACCCACTGGCCTGGATGGAGTTAAAAGGGCATTCTCGTGGAATTTTGATGTTATTTCTGCTTCATGTAACAGTCAACTGCCTCACCTAAGACTAATTCTTAATAAGAAATTCTATTGGAATTAATTTTTAGTAGTAAATTAACATTAATATGAATAAATAAATAAGTTCAAAAACAACGAGGAGTCCAGTAGCACCTTGCAACCGGACTCCTCGTTGTTTTTGTGGATACAGACTAACACGGCTACCACTCTGATACTTAAATAAGCTCAGTTTTTCAAAGCCAACAGCAACATTGCTAGTGATAAGTATTTCTCCAAGATCTAATTCCTACATATTCATATACACAGAACTAGCAAGATGGTTTTCAATAGCATCATCTGATTGCCAGTAATGTCCGTTTTAACAATATATTCAAAAACATATATTCAATAACAATATTTCAGAGCACCTAGTATTTACATTATAGTCCATAAAATCAGATATTTTTTGTCACCATTCATAAGTGCCACATTCTAGAGGGGCCCATCTATGTTTTAACAATTAAATTTGTATTGTTCATAGTAGCCTCAATATTGCGTCCTGAAACAGATGGGACAGGATGACTCACATGAGTAAGGCTTGATCCCTTTATGTGGAAGGATTTACCTTTCAAATGAGTAATTCAGATTTAACCAATATTGAAGTCAATTGCTCTGAGCTGTCTACTAAATAACCATTGTCCTCAAGGGATTTACAACTCCATTGCTTATTTTCTTCAGTGCTTCATTAATCCCTGACTCAGCTATAGTGCCTTGATCCTAGCCTCATTTTCCAGACAAAAAATATTGGAAGGGGATAAATTTAGTCTAAGTTTTTTGCCTCCTGCCTTCCTTACAAGGTACAACATTCCATAGAGAACTTTTAAAAGCTATTCTTGCTCTTGTTCCTTGGTTAATCTTTTTAAATTTTAAATCCTGCTATCACTCTGCCTTTTGTCATCTTGCAAACCATTTTCTGGCTCTCACAATTAGAAAACCAGTGTTCAGAAAGCAAGTGAAAAAGTTTCTCCCCCATTTCAGTTATCATTTACATCTAACCCCAAATTTTATCCAATTTGGCTTTCATGAAATTTTGTGCTCCAGCCTTATTAAAGAGGCAGATTGTCTAGTGGTAGGCGCCGCGCACAGTGAGTTGGGAGTCTTAGGTTCTATTCCTGATTCTGGAACTGATTTTTCTAGATGAGTACAATGGGAACTCAGTCAGATCCAATGTTAGTCAGTGGAAATTTTCACTTTAACAGGAATTGAATCAGGTCTAAGCCCTCTGTGCTTCCCTTTCCCCATATCTAAAATGAAACATGGAGCCTGAAGTCCCTCCTCCAAAAGAGTTTTGGCTGAAAAGGTTCTCCTAGCTCTAACTTGGACAGTATATGTGTTTTTCTAATTATGCCAGCAGCATAGGGTCTCCTCTGCACATTAGGTACTAGTACTATCTGCTTTTTCACTTCTGTTTTTTTCCTATGTTGTATTTGGCCTTCAATTCATTTAATTTGTTTATTTTTTCCTTAATCACAGCCAATTAAACATTGGTGTTATTTTTAGTGTAGAGCTCCATACACTAACTACAGATACCAGGGGTAAAAATCCTGGCCCTATTAAAGTCAATGGCAAAACTCCAATTAATTTCAATAGAGCTTTGATCTCACCCTAGATTTTTCACATTTCATTAGTATTTTTCCAACAACTGACAAAGGTGCCTTTTGCCTTTAGAAAAGTTATTAGAAGAATATTTTCTCCCTTTTAACATTTCATTTTTACATCCAGTTGTGTGTTCTTTCATGTCACTGAACAGCTGCTATTGGATGGTTAACTTTCATGATGAACAAATGCATAAAAGAACTGTAATATTTTGAAGTCATAGAATGCTTTCACAACTCATCATTAAGTTCATCCCAGCGCTACAGCACCGTGGACCTGATATTTAAAAGGTATTTAGGCATTGTGGCACTCAGCATTGCAATGCCTGATTTAGGAGCCTAAATGTCATTTAGGCCTTGGCTACATTTGCAAGTTAGATCGCATTAAATCAGTCCCAGGCACCCTAATTCTTGAGGTGTCCACACTGGCAAGGCACGTAGAGTTCCTGGGCTCTGCAGCTGGAGCGCTCCTGGTAATCCACCTCCATGAGAAGCATAGAGCATGCTGTGCCCTGGCTGAAATGCCCAGGTGTCAGTGTGGATGACGTGTTGCATTACTGCGCTGTGATTGGCCTCCGGAAACGTCCCATAATCCCTTGAAGTCAAGTGGCCACTCTTGTAATTGTTTTGAACTTGGCTGCAGGCATGGGGATATCCACTTTCAAAGCTCCGTTTCTGACAGCTGGCATGCTTATCTGCTCCAGGACAAAGTAAACCATTACTGTGGAATGCTGCTGCCGCCGAGGCAGGCATGTGTGCATGTGTGTGTGTGTGTGTGGGGGGTGATGTCGGGGTTTCCCCCTGCTGCTGTCTCAACTTACAAGACAGCATGCTGACACACTCTCTGCCCCTCAAAACACACTGAGGGGGTAACAGGATCTATAGAAAGTACAGCAGTGAATAACAGGCTCAAACATAACAGTAATTAGTGCAGACATACTAAAAAGGCCTAGGGAATTGGGGATCCAAAAAGACAGGGCCAGAGCCCTGCTAGCTGCTCAAGTTCTTGTAGAGCTGAAACAAAAACTGATCCCCGTTTGCTGAATATTGCTGACAAGCAGCAAAGAGCAAAAAAGGAAACCATTTCAGTGGTCAGCAGGATGAGAGTCAGCACTTTCAGATTTGAGAAAGGCTCTTGGGACAGCTTCTGTCTTGGCCTATCCGTGCTACAAAACCCTTTCCATTTTTGACACAGATGTGTGTGCTTACAATTTGAGGGAGGACAGAATTGCAGCTTTTCACCCTCTCCCCTCCCCTCCAAATCTGAGAAAGTAGCTTTGGAATTTGACCCTGGAAAAGTTGTTACAGAGATGAATTTCCCCATTCCAACAGAATGGGCAGGGTCTGCCTCAGCCAGCTAATGCCACAGAAATAGACATTCCTCAGGGGCGGAGGAATAAACAAAACTGTATCAAATAAATGCCTGATTATCACCAATTTCTGCTCCCAGAAGGAATATCCCAAAGGCCCCAAACTTTGACCAGCTGCTTGGGTCAAAGAGGAGCAATACTTCCTATATTTTGCTCAACACCTCTGAGTAGGCTGGCCAGCCCTGTGCAAGGGATCCTACTGTGGCCCTTATTCAGCAAAGCACTTTGGCACATGCTTAACTTTAGGCATGTGAGTAGTCCCATTGGTTTCAGCGGGTCTTTTTGTGTACTTAAAGCTGCAGCATGTGCTTCAGTGCTTTTCTGGGTGAGGGTTTATGACTTATGCCTCAATTAAGCAATGTAGAGCCCTGGAAATAATCTAGAAATGGAATGAGAATTCAAGTTACTAGTGCTTTTCCTTCAGCTACCAGTCAGATGTTTTAGGGCAGGGGTCGGCAACGTTTGGCATGCAGCTTGCCAGGGTAAGCACCCCAGTGGGCTGGGCCAGTTTATTTACCTGCTGACGTGGCAAGTTTGGCCGATCGCGGCCCCCACTGGCCGTGGTTCGCTGTCCAGAGCCAATGGGGGCGGCGGGAAGCCGTGGCCAGCACATCCCTCGCCCGCGCTGCTTCTGCCTCCCACATTGGCCCGGGACGGCAAACCGCGGCCAGTCGGGGCCGCGATTGGCCGAACCTGCCGTGTCAGCAGGTAAATAAACTGGCCCGGCCCGCTAGGGTGCTTACCCTGGTGAGCCGCGTGCCAAACGTTGCCGACCCCTGTTTTAGGGTTAAGGAATTTTCTTACCACCTCTGCTCTAATCTATTTTCTGTATAGGTTGGTCATGTGAACTATATCCTGGCTTTATGCCTCACATTGTTCAATGTAAACAAAAAGCAGCAAGAGCAAGCATGTTGACCTAACAGTGTTATGTAGAGTGTTGTTGAAATAAAGCATAGAATGGAGTCAGAGAAATGATGTACACTGTGTCTGTATGAACTAAATACCCTCCCCTCCCAGCTGATGATTAGAGGTTTTTCTTGGGGTCCCACTGTGGTCATAGAACAGAACAAAAAGAATGGCAGGAGATGCAAAGGAGGGTGTATATATGCATCACTGGTTTTTTGGTAGAATAAGGTTGTGACCCCTTTCACATATTGCTTCTTTAAGGAGCTCATGGTAAGTTGCTTATGAGTTGCAGTGCATACTAACCAGCACCATGATTATGGCTGTGACACTAATGTTATTGTCTTCGCTTACCTATAACCTGTTTACTATCATATTACAATGGCCATCTGCAACATTTTGCTTATGAGGTTGGAGTTTCCTTCCCCACGTTTTTCCTTGAGCCTCTTTTTTCTCCCTCTGCCTTTTTTCCATAAAAATTATATAACTTAAACAGCCAGGACAGATCTACCCTTGCAGCATTTTAATAGTATTGTAATAGCAAGCTAAGACAAAGTGTCTTAGTAGACTGATTCTGGTCAAAAGATTGCCAGATCTCAGAGTGGGTAATATGGCATATCCGGGGTGGCAAGATACATAAAAAGCAAACATGATTCTGGGATGTATTAACAGGTGTGTTGTGAGCAAGACATGAGAAGTCATTCTTCCGCTCTACTCTGCTCTGGTTAGGCCTCAGCTGGAGTATTGTGTCCACTTCTGGGCACCGCATTTCAAGAAAGATGTGGAGAAATTGGAAAGGGTCCAGAGAAGAGCAACAAGAATGATTAAAGGTCTTGAGAACATGACCTATGAAGGAAGGCTGAAAGAATTGGGTTTGTTTAGTTTGGAAAAGAGGACTGAGAGGGGACATGATAGCAGTTTTCAGGTATCATGAGGGGAGGGATAGCTCAGTGGTTTGAGCATTAGCCTGTTAAACCCCCCGTTGTGAGTTCAATCCTTGAGGGGGCCACTTGGGGATTTGGGGCAAACTCAGTACTTGGTCCTGCTAGTGAAGACAGGGGGCTGGACTCAATGACCTTTCAAGATGAGATATCTCCACTAATTATTTATTATTATCTAAAAGGGTGTCATAAGGAGGAGGGAGAAAACTTGTTCACCTTAGCCTCTAAGGATAGAACAAGAAGCAATGGGCTTAAACTATAGCAAGGGAGGTCTAGGTTGGACATTAGGAAAAAGTTCCTAACTGTCAGCGTGGTTAAACACTGGAATAAATTGCCTAGGGAGGTTGTGGAATCTCCATCTCTGAAGATATTTAAGAGTAGGTTAGATAAATGTCTATCAGGGATGGTCTAGACAGTATTTGATCCTGCCATGCGGGCAGGGGACTGGACTCAATGACATCTCGAGGTCCCTTCCAGTCCTAGAATCTATATCTGCTATCCTCTGCTAGCTTTCCTGCTCTGTTCCTGTTTGTGTTTGTCTTAAGAAAACAAAGACTTGGACTTGAACAAACACAGGAGCTATCGCCAAAAATTCATTAAGTTAGAAGCAAAGGTGGGATTTTGCCTAAAGAACATTTAATGCCCTTTGCGTGGCAGTCTCTCAAATGTTTCCTTTAAGAATACTCTAGAGAGAGAGAGAGAGAGAGAGGATGGTGGTGGTAGGGATTTGAGAAATAAGGAAGACTGTTTAATTGAGTTTGAGATGTTTAAAACTGTTTTTTCTTATATCTATTTGAAGCAATGCTCTAAAGACTTTGTTAGGTATTGTACAAACAAGTGAAACAAAGCAGCTGACAAGAGAACTCTGAACCCAGCTTACTATTAATGTAGCAGTGGGGGGAAAAAAGAACGGATAGAACAAATCTTTAAAAATAACATCCTAAAATCCCTATCTGATCCTCACAACAGATTATTTTACAGTGCCCATAACTGTGGTATCTGAATGCCTTTTAAAATAATGCCTGTGCACTTGTACAACACCGAACACACTGTGCGTGCTACTGGAAACAAATAATAATTGTGCTCCAAGGGTGACATCTGCTCCAGCTGCTAATTTTCAGTTTGATATTCTGGCATATTCCTAAAAAAATAAAAAATAATTAGTATTTGCTATTGCTATTATTTCTTAAAAGAGGATTATTACGCCTGTCAGCTATTGAGCATACAGTAACTCCTCACTTAACGTCCTCCCGCTTAACATTGTTTTGAAGTTACGTCACTGCTCCATTAGGGAACATAGTCGTTTAAAGTTGTGCAATGCGCCCTTATAATGTTGTCTGGCTGACTTTACAAGGGAGCATTGCAAAAGTTCCTCTTCTCCACCTCCTCCCCCTCCCTTCCTCCCTCCCTCCCAGCGCTTCCCCCGCCACCAAACAGCTGTTTGGCGGCACTTAGGACTTTCTGGGAGGGAGGGAGGGAGGGAGAGAGCGAGCAGGGAAGCTGCCCCTCCAGGCAGGCAGCTGCCTCCCCTCCCAGGGTGGCAGGGCCCGGGGCTAAGGGGGCCCCAGGACCCTGGCCTGCAGCTCTAAAGCCCCTTTCAGAATGCGGCCCTGCGAGCACGGGCCGGAGGACTCAGGAGGAGCAGGGGCAGCCGCGCAGCCAGTGGCCAAAGAGAAGCGGTGCTTTCCCCTTCAAAGCCGGCCGGAGAGAAGTGGCTCCCAGAGTCTCGACCATGGGAGAGGTGCCGCACTGCACAGAACCACCTGCACACCCCCTGCACCAAACAGGAGCTGCCCCAGGTAAGTGCTCTGCATCTCCTGCCTGCCCCAGCCCTGAGCCTCCTCCTGCAGCCCCACCCTGAGCACCTTCCTGCACCCTAATTCACTCCCAGATCCCGCACCCCCACGCTGAGCACCCTCCCCCACCCTAACTCCCTACCAGACCCTGCACCCCCAGCCCTGAGCCCCAGGAGGAGAATGGAGAAAAAAAGAATGAAAAACGGGGGAGGGGGGAGATAAGAGAGAATGCTCTTCTTCCCACTGGTGGGAGGGGGAGGAGCGGGGAAGCACCACATCTCTGCTCATCCCCCTCCCTCCCAGAAAGTCCGAAGTGCTGCCAAACAGCTGTTTGGTGGCAGGAAGCGCTGGGAGGAAGAGGGAGGAGCGGGGACGCGGCATGCTCCAGGGAGGAGGTGGAGTCGGGGTGGGAAGAGGCAGGCTTGGAGTGGAGCGGGGACGGGAAGAGGCAGGCCTGGAGCATCCCCCCGCAAAGTCAGCACCTGTTCTTCTGGGGGGAAGCTGCTGCTGCGCAAGGTGGGAGGGGGCATGGGATAGTTCAATGGTTTGAGCATTGGCCTGCTAAACCCAGGGCTGTGAGTTCAATCCTTGAGGGGGCCATTTAGGGATCTGGGACAAAATCAGTACTTGGTCCTGCTAGTGAAGGCAGAGGGATGGACTCTATGACCTTTCAGGGTTCCTTCCAGTTCTATGAGATAGGTATATCTCCATATATATTGACACTAAACTGGGAGGAGTGGTAGATACACTGGAGGGTAGGGATAGGATACAGAGGGACCTAGACAAATTAGAGGATTGGGCCAAAAGAAACCTGATGAGGTTCAACAAGGACAAGTGCAGAATCCTGCACTTAGGACAGAAGAATCCTATTCACTGTTACAGACTAGGGACCAAATGGCTAGGAAGCAGTTCTGCAGAAAAGGACCTAGAGGTTACAGTGGACAAGAAGCTGGATATGAGTCAACAGTGTGCCCTTGTTGCCAAGAAGGCTAACGGCATTTTGGGCTGTATAAATAGGGGCATTGCCAGCAGATCGAGGGATGTGATCATTCCCCTCTATTTGACATTGGTGAGGCCTCATCTGGAGTACTGTGTCCAGTTTTGGGCCTCACACTACAAGGATGTGGAAAAATTGGAAAGAGTCCAGCAGAGGGAAACAAAAATGATTAGGGGGCTGGAGCACATGACTTATGAGGAGAGGCTGAGGGAACCGGGATTGTTTAGTCTGCAGAAGAGAAGAATGAGGGGGGATTTGATAGCTGCTTTCAACTACCTGAAAGGGGGTTCCAAAGAGGATGGATCTAGACTGTTCTCAGTGATACCTGATGACAGAACAAGGAGTAACGGTCTCAAATTGCAGTGGGGGAGGTTTAGGTTGGGTATTACGAAAAACTTTTTCACTAGGAGGGTGGTGAAGCACTGGAATGGGTTACCTAGGGAGATAGTGGAATCTCCTTCTTTAGAGGTTTTTAAGGTAAGGCTTGACAAAGCCCTGGCTGGGATGATTTAGTTGGGAATTGGTCCTGCTTTGAGCAGGTGGTTGGACTAGATGACCTCCTGAGGTCCCTTCCAACCCTGATATTCTATGATTCTATAAGGTGCTTCCTAGTGTCCTTGCCTGCCTCATTGTCTGCAGCGAGCTGTGCCTGTGTGGGGTAAGCCAGGGGCACCTCCCCATCAAAGTACAGTGCAGTACTGTACAGTATATAATGCCTTTTGTCTCCCCACAAAAAATTTCCTTGGAACCTAAGCCCCTGCATTTACATTAAATCTTATGGGAAAATTGGATTAGTTTAACATCATTTCACTTAAAGTTGCATTTTTCAGGAACATAACTACAAGGTTAAGTGAGAAGGTACTGTAATGGATTCTTGTGATGTAGATGACATGTATGGGCAGTTACATCTCCCCTTAACTATCATTTTGCTAGTTTGAATACACCCATTTCTCTTAACCATTCCATTTAGGCTGTCCTGTGAACTTTGTGTCATTTATCAATCAACTTATTTTAAAATGGGGTTCTCAAAAAAATGGGTTATGGCTGCATTAGCACATAGCAGCTCGAGTTAACTGATGAATTTGGCCATAAGTACTGTACACTAGATAAATGTCAAAAAATAAAAATGAACAACAGCTCAATCAAGAAAGGACATAATTTTCTCTGGCATATTTAGCCACCATTTCCATTCTAGGAAATCTTTTATACTATATTATCTAACAGCCAAGAAAATTAATGTTTTTTCTTGTTTACCATGAGATAAATTAATCCCTTGACAGATGCAAGTCCATCCACATATTCAGCAATTAGTAGACTCAAATGAATCCTTTGCAGCATCAACTGCTAAGTAAATTATACACCATCTGTTTACACAGTGCATGCAATTGATAATTACTAAGATCTTACAGATGTAGCCGAAATAACTTCCAAATAAGTTGTCTTTTCCAGAGGTCATTGACTAACTGTCTATGGGAACTAATATATTATTTCCTAACTGGTGAGAAACGAAAAACAAAGAACAGTTTTGATTTGGCATGGCTTATGGTGTTTCTTCAAAGTACAGTGCTATTGATTTAGTGAATATCCATCCATCATGTGCCAAAGGTCAAAAATCTCCTATGCCAGCCCAGATACTAGGTCTAGTCTTTCTTTCCAGCAGGCACAGACAGGAATAACACTGAACTCCAATGTCTCTGCTTTTATTATAAGGTTCTTGTTGGCTGTCAAGTGCCAGCTGCTCAATAGGTGGAAGCTGTCAGCTGGCTGTTTGTGATGGTCCACGCCCCTAAGGTTGCGAGCGGCGTGGACTATCCGCCACTGTCCGTCAAATAACCCTTCAGTCCAGGGCAGTATGGCCTAGCGGCCAGAGTCTATGATGTCCCCTTTTCCTCAAGGAGACGTGACTTGACAGCAGGAGTCTGTAACACAGCCCTCGGATACCAGGCAGTAGGGCCTATCGGCCAGAATCCAGGAAGCAACCCTCGGCTGGAGGGTAGCGTGGCCTAGCGGCCAGAGTCCAGGACTTGGGGTGCGACAGCCCCAGTAGGGTGGGCCCGACCCGGGGCCCTAACCGTAGCGTAGGGCTTTTCCACCAACTCAGCTGGGGGTTCCGACCGAAACACGCTGAGTTTCCCCGGGAGGGGGCGGAGGGGAAGGTACCACTCGGTCACCCTCCCGGGGTCCCTTCCTACCAGGCTCTCCTTTGGGGTCTCCCAGGAGTTGTCGGGTCCTTGGTACTCGGTGGATTCGGTCATCCCCTGGATCTCCTCCGACCGCCGGTGCGCTGGCGGGCCGTGGACGCCGTCTCTTCCCGGCGCAGTCAACGGCTGTGGCTGGTCCGCCGCAGGAGCTTTCCCGGCAGGTCCTGTTCCTATGGGCTCCAGCCCAGAATGAGCTGGTCTCCCTCCCTTTATACTCCTATAGCACTTGGAGCATGCCCAGTCCACCCAGGGAGGCAGGACTTCCGCTGTCAGTCCCTGGGACTTAACTCCTTCCGGGTTAAGGCGGGGTAGCCTGGCCCCGCCACACACCCTCCCCCTTAAGAAGGACTGTCCCTGGGACTGGTCCATCTCCCCATCCTCCTTTCCCTGTCTAGAAAAGAAATCTGCGTTAGCATGCGCCTTACCCGGAGGATGAAAAACGCGGAAGTCGTATGGTTGGAGCGACAGGTACCAGCGCATGATCCGGGGGTTTGCATCCTTCATGCTGTGTATCCATCTGAGGGGAGCATGGTCTGTGATCAATTTGAAGGTATTCCCCAGTAAATAATAGCGCAGGGCATCAATGGCCCATTTCGCAGCCAGGGCCTCTTTCTCTATTGTTGAGTAGTGTTGTTCTCAAGGGAATAGTTTCCAGCTTAGATACAGTACTGGGTGTTCCTCCCCCTCCCATTCCTGGGAAAGGACTGCTCCTAAGCCTACCTCTGACGCATCCGTTTGGAGTATGAACTCCTTTGAAAAATCGGGATGTCGCAGGACTGGTTCCTGCACGAGGCGATCTTTCAGGGTCCTAGAAGGCCTTGTAACACAGGTCAGACCATTGTACCTGTTGTGGCTGGGAGTTTTTTGTCAGGTCCGATAGAGGTGCAGCTATGGACGCGAAGTCGGGTACAAAGCGGCGATAGTACCCAGCTAGGCCCAAGAACTGGCGTACCTGTTTCTTCGTTGTGGGCGTAGCTGTGTCCATAAGGGCTTGTACCTTATTGATTTGAGGGCGCAACTTCCCTCCCCCTACGACATACCCAAGGTAGGTCACCTCTTCCTGGCTGAGATGGCATTTCACCAGATTGGCCGTGAGCCCAGCTACTCGGAGGGGCTGAAGGACTCCCCTGAGGTGTCGAAGGTGGTCCTTCCAGCTGCGACTGTAGATCACAATGTCATCTATATACGCCACGGCATATTGATCGTGAGGCAGCAAGAGCTTATTCATCAGCCGCTGAAACGTCGCTGCGGCACCGTGTAACCCGAATGGCATGGTTACAAAGTGGAAGAGGCCGAAGGGTGTTGGGAAGGCCGTTTTTTCTCGGGAATTGGGTGTAAGGGGGATTTGCCAGTATCCTTTGGTTAAATATAGGGTCTACAAATACCTCGCTCCCCCGAGTCGTTCTAGGAGTTCCTCCACCCAGGGCATTGGGTACGCGTCAAACCTAGAGATGGCATTAATCTTCCGGAAATCAATACAGAATCGAATGGTCCCATCGGGTTTCGGGACCAGAACAATGGGGCTGCGCTCTTCGACTTCTCGACTACACCCATTTCAAGCATTGTGTCCAACTCCTGTCGCACTGTGGCCCACATCTTCCGGGGTATGGGTCGATGGTTGTCTCTCACCTTCTGTCCCGGCGTCGTCGCGATATGATGGCTCGTCAGGTTGGTCTGTCCTGGGTGGGTTGATAGCACATCGGGGAAGTCCTTTACAAGCTGCGATATTTGTTCTCGCTGTGCCCGGGTAAAGCCGGCCCCGAGTGTCGCTGGCTTGTGGTCTAGGGGTTCCCCTACTAGGGGTCCCAGTTCTGGGTCTGGGGGTGAGAAGGTGATGAACAAGGATTCCCTAACCTTCCAGGCCTTTAAGAGATTCACATGGTAAGTCCGGGTGTCCCTCCGTCGTCCTGGTAACCGGGCCCGACCCGTCGGATCACCTCATATGGTCCCTGCCACTTGGCCAAGAGCTTTGATTCAGCTGAGGGTAACAAGAGTAACACCCGGTCCCCGGGGTTAAAACTACGTGCCTTAGCCCCTCTATTATATAACCGAACCTGCATCTCTTGGGCCTGCCGCAGATTCTCCCAGGCAAACCCCCCCAAGGTTTGGAGCCGTTCTCGCAGATGTAGCACATACTGGGTGGTCCTGAGCATGCGAGTCTCCTGAGTCTCCCAGTCTTCCCTTAAGAGGTCCAGGATCCCTCGGGGCTGCCTGCCTTACAGAAGTTCGAAGGGTGAGAACCCGGTTGACACTTGGGGTACTTCCCTGATAGCAAACAGCAGGGCTGGCAATAATGTATCCCAATGGCTGGAGTCTTCCTCTATGAACTTCCGCAGCATGGACTTCAGGGTGCCATTAAAACACTCCACCAGCCCGTCTGTCTGTAGATGGTAAACTGACGTTTGGAGCATCCGTATATTCAAGAGGTGCACAATTCTGCTATCAATTTCAAGTTAGTACCCTGATCCGTCAGGATCTCCGTGGGTATCCCGACCCTAGCGAAGACCTTCACGAGTTCGGCGGCAATCACCGGTGCCGTGGTCGCTCGGAGAGGAACAGCCTCGGGGTACCGGGTTGCGTAGTCCACGATTACTAAAATAAATCGATTCCCTGTCTTGCTTCTTTCTAAGGGTCCCACTAAATCCATTCCGATACATTCAAAGGGTATGCCGATCACCGGAATGGGTATTAACGGGTCTTGGGGTACACCTTTTGGTCCCACCCATTGGCATTCTGGGCAAGACGCGCAATATTCTTGGACTTCTTGGTGAATGCCGGGCCAAAAGAAATGGCGAGCCACCCTCTGAAGGGTCTTTTCCCGCCCCAGGTGTCCAGCCCACGGGTTGGCATGTGCCAAGTGTAATAGGCCTCATCGCAGCCTCTGGGGAACCAATAGCTGTTGGAGTGGCTCAGGCGTATGTGGCTCCTGCACCACCCGATATAGGCGGTCCTGCTGGACCTTGAACCATGGCCCCTGCGGAGGTCTCGGAGGTACGTCCTCTGCCGTTCCGGGGACAGTGGCCTGCTCTCAAGCCCGACTCAGCGTTGGGTCCTCTCTCTGCTCCCTCACAAAGTCAATATCTCGTTCCAGCTCCATCTGAGTTTCTTCCATGGGTTGATGTTGGGCTTCGGCAGGCGTCTGCCCTGCTGTAGACGTCCACTCCCCGGGGTCTGTCTCTGGTGTGTGTCTGAGGAGTTCCTTTCCTGGAGACATAGCTCCTTTGATTTGTGGAGCTGACGGTTGATATGTTGGAGGACCTCCCTAAACTCTGGCCAATCCCGTCCCAACACTACGGGGTAGGCCAATCTGGGGGCTACGCCCATGTGGAGGACTTCCTCCTGCTGCCCTATCCCAATCCTTACCCAGGCAGTGGAATAAGGGTGGATGTCCCCATTTACACACTGTAAGTGTATTTTATCCCCCGCAAGTCTAAGGTTCGGGACCAGCCCCTCCTGTACGAGGGTCTGACTACATCCTGAGTCTATGAGAGCCCTCGTGTGGATCCCCTCGACCCACACCAGAACCGCCAATTTCCCCAGGCCCCTTTTCCAGGCTCTATGTCCGGCAACCCACACTTGCCCATAGTTGCAATCCATAAAAGGACATTCACGCTGAAAATGTCCCTCTTGTCCACACTCCCAGCAACAATTCCGGCCCTCCGAGGGTCTGTTGCCTTCCCTTGTTGGGCTCCGTCCCCCTTGGGGGTGCCGTTCCCTTCGACTCGGCTTCCGAGGGACTTCCCGCCTGGGTCCGGGACTGTGAAGGTTAGTGGGTACGGGTCGGATATTGGAGGCAGGTTCCTGAGCCCCCGCTCCCGGAGGGCTTCCCCTATCTGGTCCTTCTCTCCGGCTCAGGTTTCCGGACCTATGGGAGTGAGTCTGGGCTTCCTCAGCCGATAAGTAATCCTCCATCAGGCCCACGGCCGTGGACAGGGTAGCCGGTCGGTGATGCTGTACCCATGCTTTCCCTCCTGCTGGGAGGATCTGGGTGAACTGTTCGAGTGCCACCCTTTCCACTACCTGTGGCCTGGTCAAGCCTTCGGGCTCCAACCATCTCCAACAGAGGTCCCGTACCCGTTGGGCCACAGCCTGAGGCCGAGCCCCGGAAGGGTACTGTTCTTTATGGAGGCACTGGCGGTACGTCTCGGGGTTAATGCCGGTCTGGTCTAAAATGGCCGCTTTCACCCAGGGGTAGTCCGAGGCCTCTCGGGAATCCAGGTTACGGTAGGTCATCTGTGCCAGTCCAGTTATATAGGGGGCCAACATCGTGGCCCAGTGTTCTGGGGGCCACCGAGCAGCAGTGGCGACCCGCTCGAATGTAACCAGGAATGCCTCAGGGTCGTCGCCTGGTCCCATCTTTGTGAGGCAAACCGTCAGTCCCCCCAGGTACTCCACACGCCCCACGCCTGTGGTGGTTGGGGCGGGAACTCCTGGTGGTTGCATTACAGTAGCCACTTGTTGGACCAGGAACTCTTTTTGTACTTGATGTTGGGCGGCCAACTCCCAAAGGAGTTGCTGCTGTTGTTCCTGGTGCTGGGTCATCTGTAGCTGCTGCTGGCTGGCCATCTGTTGCAGCAGATGTGCCTGTTGTTGTCGCTGTTGGGCCACCTGTTCTTGCTGGTTCTCCAGCAACCACCTTAAAAGTTTCTCTGTATTCATCTTAGACGGTGGGAGGGGTTCTGTCGTCTAGACTCTGTGTATTGGACCTCTTAGCAGGTCCTGGGCAGCTCCCCACTTCTGGTACCAAGTGTGATGGTCCACGCCCCTAAGGTTGCGAGCGGCGTGGACTATCCGCCACCGTCTGTCAAATAGCCCTTCAGTCCAGGGCAGTATGACCTAGCGGCCAGAGTCTATGATGTCCCCTTTTCCTCAAGGAGACACGACTTGATGGCAGGAGTCTGTAACACAGCCCTCAGTTACCGGGCAGTAGGGCCTATCGGCCAGAGTCCAGGAAGCAACCGTCGGGTGGAGGGTAGCATGGCCTAGCTGCCAGAGTCCAGGACTTGCCAGAGTCCAGGCCAGTAGGGGGGCCTCGACCTGGGGCCCTAACCGTAGCGTAGGGTTTTTCCACCAACTCAGCGGGGGGTTCCGACTGAAACATGCTGAGTTTCCCTGGTGGCGGGAAGGTACCACTCTGTCACCCTCCCGGGGTCCCTTCCTACCAGGCTCTCCATTGGGGTCTCCCAGGAGTCGTCGGGTCCTTGGTACTCGGCGGATTCGGTCGTCCCCTGGGTCTTCTCCAATTGCCAGGGTGCCGGCGGGCCGTGGACGGCGTCTCTTCCCAGCGCAGTCAACGGCTGTGGCTGGTCTGCAGCAGGAGCTTCCCCGGCAGGTCCTTCTCCTACGGGCTCCAACCCAGAATGAGCTGGTCTCCCTCCCTTTATACTCCTATAGCACTTGGAGCATGCCCAGTCCGCCCAAGGAGGCGGGACTTCCGCTGTCAGTCCCTGGGACTTAACTCCTTCTGGGTTAAGGCGGGGTATTCTGTCCCTGCCACACAGTCCCTGGGGCTTAAATTAAATTAATGGAGATATCCCATCTCCTAGAACTGGAAGGGACCTTGAAAGGTCATCAAGTCCAGCCCCCTGCCTTCACTAGCAGGACCAAGTACTGATTTTGCCCCAGATCCCTAGGTGGCCCCCTCAAGGATTGATCTCACAACCCTGGGTTTAGCAGGCCAATGCTCAAACCACTGAGCTATCCCTCCCCCCAGAGGGAGAGGTTTAACTCCTTCCAGGCTAAGGCGGGGTAGCCTGGCCCCGCCACACTGTTATGTTTTTTTTCTCTGTCCCCAGCAGCTATTTGGGATTGAAATTTCAATTTGTATTTTAAAATTTCATCCAGAGGAACCACTGGGCAGAACCATGTGTATGACAGGGGAAATCACCCTGTCTGCCAGTCAGTGACTATTACTCCTTCCCCTTCCAAGCAAGGGACCCGCAGCCTACTTTATAGACGGCAGCTCCTACTGAGAATTCTTCTGCAATGGAGAGACATTCACATCTCCCAGCTATATGAATCCATTGGTTCCAAAGGCATTTCATCCCTGAACGGCCCTTGAAATGGATGCAGGGATCCCACCAGCTCATAGGTGTTAATGGCTCATCAGTGGCTAGGCTGACTGTCAGTGCGTATGTTCAGTGCTTCCCTGACTCTGGCTGCTAGCACAGGGGCAGGGCTCACTCTTCCCCTGGCTACTAGAATGCATCAGGGCTCCTATCACTGCTTCATAGGCAAAGCTCCTCCTCCCTCTCTGCAAATACATATGCTCAATGCGCCTCTTCCTGTGGCATGTTCTTGTGCTTTTCCTCTAACTGCTTCTAGCAGCTGAAAATAAACTGTCACCTCAGAGCACAAGACAGCTAATACTAGCTAATACATTCACTGGCGACACTGAACAACAAATAAAGAATATTTCCCTCAGATTCAGGGCCTCTGGAGGGAAACTCCAAGACAATGTGGATAGTCTAATTTCCACAGATGAAAGCTCAGAAAAGTAGGAAGCCCGTAGTGCAAACCAAACAAACCTGGCTTAATTGCCAACTGAGGATTCCTGCCGCATAGGGGACTCCTTCAGTGGCAAAAGATAGATATACTAATTATATGAGAAGTCCCCCCACCCCCATGCCTCCAACCCTGAAGTCAGGACATGTTGGAGTATGTCCAGAGTTGCAGGATGTTGCCAAAGCACTAGTGTTCTCCAGTGATTCCCAGGTTGCCAGAATACTGTCTTAGGCTGGGTACAATTTGGAGCAGTCCTGAGGCCGTTCTAAGTTGCATTCACGACCAAAATGGCCACTGACCAACCCCAGCAGAAGAACCTNATGTCACAGCATTCACGACCAAAATGGCCACTGACCAACCCCAGCAGAAGAACCTACCAGTAATAGGAGAACTGACTGACAAGAAGCCAGTGGAGAGTGTAATGAAATTGAATTGAGTGGAACAGTTTTAAAAGTCACTTGAACTTTGTCCACAGGTTCTTTAGACAATCTCTGTGTAGGGCCACTAGTACGTCTGTAATCACTCAGTACTGCTGTGGAAGTTCCACTTTCTCAGTTTCCATGGAACAATATTGGAAAATGCAATTTTTCACCTGTTAATGAGGTTTTTCCAAATTCTTCTAAACCAACCTAGAGATTCCACATGTATTAAAGTTAGCTGTAGTTGTTCATAGCAATTTGGGGATTTTCACTGTTAATTAAGTTAAAGTTTTGTACTAGATTTACTCACTTAGCCCTGACAGCCAGCAAGCTCCCTACAGTACAGAATAGAAGCAAGAGGAAGACCAAGGACTGGGTAGGCCTGTTATTCAATGGGGTGGGGGGAGGGGGATAATAACAGAAAATGTGGAAATGGCAGAGGTGCTTAATGACTTATTTATTTCGGTTTTCACCAAGAAGGTTGGTGGTAATTGGATGTCTAACATAGTGAATACCAGTGAAAATGAGGTAGGCTCAGAAGAGGCTAAAATAGGGAAAGAACAAGTTAAAAATGACCTAGACAAGTTAGATGTCTTAAAGTCACCAGGGCCTGATGAAATGCATCCTAGAATACTCAAGGAGCTGACTGAGGAGAAATCTGAGCCATTAGCGATTATTTTTGAAAAGTCATGGAAGATGGGAGAGATTCCAGAAGACTGGAAAAGGGCAAATATAGTGCCCATCTATAAAAAGGGAAATGAGGACAACCCAGGGAATTACAGTCCAGTCAGCTTAACTTCTGTACCCAGAAAGATAATGGAGAAAATAATTAAGCAAACAATTTGCAAACATCTAGAAGATAAGATAAGTAAAAGTCAGCATGGATTTGTTAAGAACAAATCATGTCAAACCAATCTAATAGCTTTCTTTGACAGGGTAACAAGCCTTGTGGATAGGGGGAAGTGGTAGATGTGGTATAGCTTGACTTTAATAAAGCATTTGATACTGTCTTACATGACCTTCTCATAAACAAACTAGGGAAATGCAATCTAGATGGAGCTACTATAAGATGGGTGCAAAACTGGTTGGAAAACAATTCCCAGTGAGTAGTTATCAGTGGTTCACAGTCATGCTGAAAGGACATAATGAGTGAGGTCCCGCAGGGATCAGTTCTGGTTCTGTTTAATATCATTTCAATTATTTAGATAATGGCATAGAAAGCACACTTATAAAGTTTGCGGAGGATACCAAGTCAGGAGGGATTGGAAGTGCTTTGGAGGATAGGATTAAAATTCAAAATGATCTGGATAAACTGGAGAAATGGTCTGAAGTAAATAGGATGAAATTCAATAAGGACAAATGTAAAGTAAAAAGGATCAATCAGTTGCACACACACAAAATGGGAAATGACTGCCTAGGAAGGAGTACTGCAGAAAGGGATCTGGGAGTCACAGTGGACAACAAGCTAAATATGAGTAAACAGTGTAACGCTGTTGCAAAAAAAGCGAACATCATTCTGGGATGTATTAGTGTAGGAGCAGAATTTTATATTTGTACTATCAGAATTAATGTATGATTTGATCATCCTGCCAGCTACCCTTTTTGAATAACAGAAAGGAATGACCCTCTAGGACATTGGTAGAAACACATTTGACAGACTGACAGTGTCTGTACTGATGTTAAGGCAGGGACAGACCAGAACAATCCTTATCACTGATTATGGTCACCCTTTCGTTGTAGGATAAGTTATAATGTCTACTATGGTTTCCTATATGTATTATAAATTAGGCAGTCTAGTTAAATATACATTTCTTTATTTTAAGGTTTAGTAAGTAAGACAGAGGAGCTTGTATTGTGTCTATGTTAAGGAAATTAGAAGAATGTTGAAGGCCTGGGCCACAATGTGAACTGTTTTAATTACAAAATTTAGTAAGGTTTAATTTACAATGCCTTTCTTGCTCAACATAAAAACTGCTGTATACCTTTTGAAGGTCTCTGTAAAAGACTGTGTGAATGAGGAATGCATATATCAGGAAAAGATAAGGTATGAAGGCCATTGTTATAGCCAGATGGTCAA
The DNA here is from genome assembly GCF_013100865.1 of Trachemys scripta elegans. NCBI lineage: Eukaryota > Metazoa > Chordata > Testudines > Emydidae > Trachemys > Trachemys scripta. The sequence goes on along the minus strand of NC_048299.1, from coordinate 193,260,429 downwards.
GGAACAAGGAATGAAGAGACTTAACAATACCAGAGAACTATCAGTGTGCATCCATGATTGAGGAAGGGTAGATTGATGACCCTGAGGTGGAGGCTGGCAGGGCTGGCTTTAGGCCGATTCAACCGATTCCCCACGCCCAAGCCCCGGCTTCCCCAGGGGGCAATTTAAAGGGCCTGGGGCTCCCAGCAAGGACTGGAGCCTCAGGTCCTTTAAATTGCCACCAGAGCCCCATTGCTGGAGCCCTGGGGTAGGGCTGCAGGGCTCTGGGGGCTATTTAAAAAGTCTGAGGCTCCCGTAGCTTCTACCACCCTAACCCTTTAAATAGCTGCTGGAGCCCCGCCACTTCCCCAGGGCTCCCTTGGCTATTTAAAGGGCTGGGGCAGTAGAAGCAGGGGAGCCCTGGGCCCTTTAAATAGCCCCCAGAGCCCTGGGGTAGCGGGGGGCTCCAGGAGCTGTTTAAAAGGCTGGGGCTCCAGCTGCCTCTGCTGCACCCCCTGCCCGCACCAGCCCCGCACCCCCTGCTCTGCCCACAGCCAGCCCCTTTCTCCAGCCAGCCCCACACCCTCTGCCCGCAGCCAGCCCCTGCTGCACTCCCTGCCCTGCCTCCAGCCCCGCACCCCGTGCCCTGCCCGCACCAGCCCCTGTCTCCAGCCAGCCCTGCACTCCCTGCCCTGCCTGCAGCCAGCCCCGCACCCCCTGCCCTGTCTCCAGCCAACCCCTGCCGCTCCCCCCTGTGGCCCTGCCCGAAGCCAGCCAGCCCCACACACACCCAGCCCTGCCCGCACCAGCCCTTCACCCCCTGCCCTGCCTGCAGCCAGTCCCGCACTCCTGCCCTGTCTACAGTCAACCCCTATCGCACCCCCCTGCCTGAAGCCAGCCAGTCCCGCACTCCTCTGTCTCCAGCCCTGCCAACCCCTGCCGCACCCCCCTGCGGCCCTGCCTGAAGCCAGCCAGCCCTCCCCACACACCCCATTTCCAGCCAGCCCCGCACCCCTTGCCCTGCCTGCAGCCAGCCCCTACCTCCAGTCAGTCCCTGCCCTGCCTCCAGCCAGTCCCATGTCCACTGGTGCCCTGCAGTTCCCAGGGCAGTAACCCTGCACACCTGCTTCAATGAGGGGGCAGGGAGCAGCTGGGATCCACACATGTGCACACCACTAGGGTGACCAGACAGCAAGTGTGAAAAATTGGGACGGGGGTGGGGGGGGATATAGGAGCTTATATAAGAAAAAGACCCAAAATCGGTACTATCCCTATAAAATCGGAACATCTGGTCACCCTAGCACACCCCCAGGGAGTGGCGGGGACCCACACATGTGAAACGGAGTTCATTAATAACCGATTAACAGCATATATGATGTAATGTATATAATATATAAGTTTATTATTTATTTAGTTATGGAAAGTAAATAATACATGGAAGAAATGAAAGGCTTTTTTTTACATGGTTTTTTATTTTTAGTCATCCCTGCCAGGGCCTCGCCGAAAATGTTCAAAGTGGGCCCTGCACTTCCTAAAGCTGGCCCTGGAGGCTGGCACCCCTAAAGACAATTAATTAAATCAAATCCGGGACAGAATGACCCTCTCGGAGGTATTTTGAAATGTTAACATCAAAAAATAACATCAATTAAGAAGTACTGGTCAGAAACTAATACAGCAAAATCCAAAACTTCAACAGAAAAAAAAAGACTATAAGAACAGGGTGCTTGGCTATGGGACTTTGGGTTCATCTTGCCACAACTCCAGGAGCATCAGATCATGACCGACAGAGTCTGGCTCCCCTCTGTGACCAATCTGGCTGGCCACTAGATTGATCCAGACTCTGGACTGGTAACTATAAACATCAACTGGCAGGACTGTGTGTGTGTGTATAACTAAAAAGCATATGCTAACTGCTGAATTCTCAATAAATGTGGCGTTTTTGCCTTCTCCCCTATAAAAGATCTTGTGTGCTTTGTATAGCATAAGATTAGCAGGAGTGTTATAAGCGAAACATGAGATGTAATTCTTCTGCTCTACTCTGTGCTAATTAGGCCTCAACTGGAATATTGCGTCCAGTTCTGGGTGCCACATTTCAGGAAGGATGTGGACAAATTGGAGAGAGTCCAGAGAAGAGCGACAAAAATGATTAAAGGTCTAGAAAACCTTACCTATGAGGGAAGATTGAAAAAATTGGGTTTGTTTAGTCTGGAAAAGAGAAGACTAAGGGGGACATGATAACAGTTGTCAACTATGTAAAAGGCTGTTACAAGGAGGAGGGAGAAAAATTGTTTTTCTTAACTGAGGATAGGACAAGAAGCAATGGGCTTAAATTGCAGCAAGGGAGGTCTAGGTTGGACATTAGGAAAAAGTTCCTAACTGTCAGGGTAGTTAAGCACTGGAATAAATTGCCTAGGGAGGTTGTGGAATCTCCATCATTAGAGATTTTTAAGAGCAGGTTAGACAAACACCTGTCAGGAATGGTCTAGATAATACTTAGTCCTTCCATGAGTACAGGGGACTGGACTAGATGACTTCTCAAGGTCCCTTCCAGTCCTATGATTCTATAATTTGGACTGCTGACATCATCACAATGCCAATTTCCCCCCCCGCCCCCGTTTCTGCTTATTAGACAGAAACGCCATTATACTGTTTGGGCGGATATAGAGAGGCTTAGAGATGGTTTAGTGATTAGCATTACCTCTTCTAACATGGCAGCTGAAGTAGCAGTACATTTAGCATCAATGGGCATGTCTCATTTCCACGCTGATAACAGTTTATTAGTGAACAGTGAATAATAATTTATCAGTGTTTTATTAATTTTCAATGGCAAAAAATGTAATATATGATAGGTCTGGTCTACACTACAGACTTAGGTCAACACAAGGCAGCTTACATCAACCTAACTATGAATGTATATGTCTATACTAAAATTTTGCTCCTGCCGACATAACTCACCCCCTATGCCGACTTAATAACTCCACCTCTATGAGAGGTGTAGCATTCAGGTCACTGTAGTTAGGTTGATGCATTGTCAGTGTAGATACTGCTTTACTTACATGGACTGTTAGTGGCCTCCAGAAGATGTCCCACAATGCTTCACTTTGACCGCTCTGGTCACCATTCTAAACTCTGCTGCCCATTGGCCAGGTACACATAAGCTGCTCCCCTTTAAAGCCCTGTGAATTTTTGAAATTGTATTTCCTGTTTTCCCGGCTTGGAGAGCTCACATAACAACTCTTGAGCACACCAACAACTGCCCAGCTGACCACGCTGGCTCCATGCTGCAGTTGCCCTCCTGCCTGGAGTACGTGGGAGGTATTGGACCTCTTGGGTCTGTGGGGAGAAGAGGCTGTGCAGGCACATTACTGTCCTCCAGCAGCTGTCCCACAATGCCACACACTGACCACTCTGGTCACCATTGTGAACTGTGCTACCCATGAATCACAGGGACCAGAAGTCCCCCCTCTCCTCTAAAGTCCTGTAATTGTTGGAAATTCCTTTTCCTGATTGCCTGACATGGTGAGCACACCTAGCAGGTCTCCAGTGTAGCTTTAAATGTATTTGGTTTTGAATTGCCTGTTCTATTTTTTGTCACAGAATTCTGTTATTTGGAACATAATTCATCTTTATTAGTTCACAACATACGCACGTGGTGCTCAGCAGTTCTGAAAGTGATGAATTACCTGTTACTGCAGAGTATCACACAACTTATAAGATCATTCCCAAACAAAATTAATAGGTCTGTGCTCCTAAAGATGTAAGAGTCATGCACCTTCCTTCACCAACCCACACTGATGTCAGTGAAGCATTCCTGGTGATCCACCAGTGCTTGCATAAGCATAGAAAAGTAGCCCTTTTTGTTGGTGTGTTCAGGGCAAGGTGGGATATGCATGCTGGCTATTGCTTCACCGCTGTTCAGGAACCCCATAGCTGCAAAGCGATCCACTATGTCCTGCACATTCCTGAGAATCACACTCCTACATAGCAGGACGTGATTAATGGCCATGCACACTTGCATCACAATAGTCCCCATGGTGGATTTCCCGACTGCTGATTGATTCACGACTGACTGGTAGCAATCTAGGGTTCCAAGTTTCCACCATGTGATTGCTATTCACTTCTCCACTGTCAGTGCAGCTCTCATTTTGGTGTCCCTGCACAGGAGGGCTGGATTGAATTCAACACACAGAACCAGGAATGTGGCTTTACGCATCTGAAAATTCTGCAGCCACTGCTCGTCATCCCAAACCTGCATTACGATGCGATTCATCCAGTCACTGCTTGTTTCTTGGGCCCAGAACCGGCACTCCACCATCTGCAGCTGTTCTGTGAACTCTGACAACAATCAGGAATTGGTTCTCGCTATGTCCCACAGCAATCTGTCCTCCAAGGAATTGTCATGTTCCCTGTATCTCTTCTTGCAGCTCCGCAAATACTGCAGGATTGTGCACCCTGTGCTTGCAATGCCCATGACAAAAGTGCAGAGCTGTGCAGAGTCCATGCTTCCACCAGAGATGGTGGAAAGTCAGATTTGTCAGTTTGACAGAAAGACACAAAAATTATGGGATACAGATGACATTATGGAATGGAGACTGTTGCAAACTGGGAAGTTGACCCCAAGCTCCCAGTCATCCCTGCATGAATTGTTTTGGCCCCATCACGCTCTGCCAAAACGTCCCAAAAGACAATGCGCTGAACAGTGGCGAATTGCAAAGTGGGATAGCAACCCATGCTGAATTGCACTCTGCATTGAGACAAGTACCTGTGGTGAGTACGTGTTCCACTGACAGAAGGAGCCAAGTATGCACGTGCAGAGGCAATGTGTTAACTGTGATGGCTGTTTGCTGACGAAACTTGAGTTGACATAAGTTTCTAGTGTAGACATGGCCTGAGATAGACAGACGTTTAAACAACACATGGCAGAGGTGAAGGGGACTTAGCTTTCAAACGCTTGGGAAATGCTGCCCTAAAGCCAGGTCTACACTAGAAACTTTTGCCAGCATAGCTATGTCGGTTAGGGGTGTGATGAGGAGTGATCCCTGACTGACCTAGCTGTGCTGGCAATAGTGTGCTTCTGCCAATATAGTTTATTTCGTTCAGCAGGAGGCTGAAATAATCTATACCAGTTTTGCCAATATAAGCTGCGTCTATACTAGGAATCAAGTATCGGAGGGGTAGCCGTGTTAGTCTGGATCTGTAAAAAGCAACAAAGAGTCCTGTGGCACCTTATAGACTAACAGATGTATTGGAGCATAAGCTTTCATGGGTGAATACCCACTTGGTCAGATTCATGTATTCACCCACGAAAGCTTATGCTCCAATACATCTGTTAGTCTATAAGGTGCCACAGGACTCTTTGTTGTTTTATACTAGGAATGCTTTGCTGTTATAGTATACCGATACAGCTGTACTGGGAATGCTCTCTTAGTATAGAGCTGGCCCACATGATCATTTTTGGGAACCATTTGGCTACTTCACCAATGATCCTGTCACACATCCCATACATAGAACTGAGAAGGGAACCCATTGGGCAGGACTTTCTGTCGCCATCAGCACCACTGTCTGAAACATGAGTCTCTTGTGTCATCACAAAGAACAATGTTAATGTGGAAGAATAATACAACTGGCAATTATGAGCAAAGTAATATTCAATACTCACAGGTACTAACTGTAGGAATTTCATTGTGCATTAAACATTTAACATTTTTGTCTTTACAAATTATAACTTTGGGTGACAGATCAGCTAATCTGACCATGATTCAGATTTGATATAAAGTAGAATTAAGGTTAACAGTTACAGAATTGCATAAACTCAGTGATTTCAGGATGACATCTTCAAACAAGATAATTACCATCCCAAAGCATGATTATTCAGGCCAGCACAAGAGGTAGGCAGCCTTGATGTGGGCTATGCGTATGTGTGTGCGCACAACCCCTCCTCCCCATTTAGGGTCATACAATGCAAAGGTAGAACAGGAAAACAGGAACTGTAACTGTTGTGCTACAGCACTGACTACAGTCCAGGATGAATTAGGGAACAGACTCATTTTGGGACTGGGAGGTCTGGGATGATGACAAACTGTGCACAACAAAGCAATCTGAAATATATAATAGGCCTGTGAAGTAAAGAGTACGTGTGATTTTAAATAGATTCAGTATTCAACTTTGTGTATACACACTGTTAAATTGATGTAAAATGGATTATATTGATTTAGTTTGTGCCTGTAATCTAGGCCTAGTTTACAGAGTTTTTGTACTCATATAATTATTGTGGTTGGGGGTGTAATTTTTTACCAAAAACCAGTGCAACAGCTGGTATGGACACAGTCATAGTAGTATAAAAGGTGCCTTATAACCACCTTTATACTAGTATAACTGCACCCGCACAAGGGGGCTTTAACTATAATGGTACAGTTAAAGTAGTACTACTTGTGTGTATGGACAAGCATTTACATGCACAAGCTAAACTGATATAGACCAGATTTAAACTTATGTAAAAGTGTTCACACAGCATACAGGATTTTTGCACTAAATCAGTTGTTAAAGAAATTTAAGTTAAGCAGGGTAACTTATACTGTATGTGTAAACAAGACCTGAGAAGGAGGTGTCTCTGACAAGCTCAGTGGCCAACAGTGTCAGTGGGAAGGTGATAGAGGGGAGAAAGTACTATCTAGACAAGTAAGACAATTATACACCACTACCTCGATATAATGTGACCCGACATAACACGAATTTGGATATAACGTGGTAAAGCAGTGCTCCGGGGGGTGGGGCTGCGCACTCCAGTGGATCAAAGCAAGTTCAATATAACACGGTTTCACCTATAACGCGGTAAGAATTTTTGGCTCCTGAGGACAGCATTATATCGAGGTAGAGGTGTATATAACTAATACTGTTCCTACCTACCTTAACTATGACTGTGAACATAAGATTAGTTATGTTAAACAGATGGTGCATCTGATTCTCCAGCCTTTGATTTTTATGAAAAACCGGTGTAACATATTAGAAAATCAGGCCCAGTTTCTTTTATTTTAATCTGATTTCCTCTCTCTATTCATGCATAGTTAGCTAGTGCATCACAATGTGGGATTGGGCCTTAGAGCAAAATAGGTATATTTTGACCATAGTATGGCTAAGGTGGGACAAAATAAACGTCAAAATTTATTTAAGGATGTTGACACCAAGGATGGGGATTGGTTTCTGTAGGATGGTACAATGGGCAATACCTATAAGTAATGGGATACAACTAAGAAAAGAAATACTTAGGGGGAAAGTTTCAAAAGTGCTCAGTCTTGGCCTAATGCTATTCCATTTCAGTCAATGGGAACAGAGTTAGGCCAATGCTGGTGGATTTAATCCCAAGCTAAGGAACTGATCTTACACTCATTTCTCTTGTTCTTGGTGTTCTCTATCTAGCGATTTCTGGAGTTATTTTTCATAAGAAAGGAAGTTTTATTATTACAATAACTCAAAAAGAAATGTTTATTGACTAGGAATATTTCTGAATAAAAACAGCTTCATTTTTATTAACATCATAACATCACACTTCTGGCATTGGTTCATCTTCAAATAAGATTGATCATGGTATTTATTTTCCATTAAATCTGACTGGTACTTTTTGATTCACATTTTCTTCTTATTTAAATTTTTTTTAGTCAGAAAGATTGGCATTGTAAAGCTCAGACACAGAATTTGCGAGCATTATCCCTGAGGTAACTGCATTTCTCACCCTACTGTGGCCTCCTTGAGGGCACCCTACTTAGATATCTGGCCTCTAGCCATCACTTTTCTTGGGACGGAGTCCCATGCCTCTCTGCCTCTAGGCTGGGAATGTAGACTCTAATTCCTCCTGCAATTTCCACTGTGATCACCATAGCAGGTCTGACGTTAGTTTAGTACCTTCCATCCTGGTCTCTCAGGGGAATGACATGTTTAACCAGTGACCAGCCAGTCTTCATAAAGCAAAGTGTTATTTATTCTGAACAAAAGCATCACAGAGAAACATATCTTAAAAACAATAAACAGCTTATTTGCAGGTCTAGCTTTCCAGGCAGTCATCCATCTTCCACATGGAGATCCTGATAGGATTACAGTACTTCAGGCCTATTCCACAGGGTCTGCCATTCTTGGCCACAGTCTCATGTCACTTATTTAACTGAGTGAGGGTGACCTGCATTCCTATGTCAGGCTTGTCACTTTATACGTTTTCAGTTCTTTGTTTGCTAGGCTTCTTCACCCAGGTCAAACGAGGCTATGCAATTTGCCTCAGCAAGCGAGACTTCTCCAGACTTGCTACTTGCCTAGGGATTTGCATTAATTACTCCCCAGGGGGTTTAGTTTCTGTAAGAAACCTTGTAACTCCCTCATTCAGTCAGGAATACAATCTCTAGCCCATAAAGATGGATACAGCATTTATAAAGTTGATACAACAATAGTCTTTGAATATTCCATATGCCCATAGCATCTGTCACATCTTACTCTTTAAGAAATAAATGGGACTACTTGTGGAATAAGGAACTACTCAATATGAGTACATCTGGTCCTTAATAAACAGGGATCTGAAAGTGAATATTCTTTTTTTTTAAACTTTTTATTAATGCAAAGTTACAATAAAATGTTGATATACTACATTGTAGATTAACTACTCAGGATCAGGTTAATATTCAAAGAACCTGACAAAGGATTCCTGCCTGCTGGTTGGTGGGCCCTCCTTTGAGTACACCAAAAAGGGTTACTAAATTTCTAAATACTATCCTCTATTTGGCACTTCTGTTGTGTACGTACATGTTTTGAAAGCTTTTCTAGTGCAATGACAGTTCATATTTTAGTATACCACAATTCCATAGGAGGAGGAAGTCACATTTTTCCAATAATGTGCAATAGAAAATCTATCTGCTAACAGTTAAAAATTTGTCATTCTGTTTAAAATGTAAATCCTGTACTGGTGCTTTAAGTAAGCAGGTCAGGAGAGCTCTAGGAAGCCGGCTTTTCTCTCAAAATTAATTCCTGGACAAAACCACCCCTCCAACAGAGTGCCTCCCTTGTAACAAAAATATGATGGACCTTAACTGGAATCAAATGCCAGCTGTACATTAATTTATATATATTTTTAAATGAGCTACACAATTTGAAGAAGTATATTCGCTTACCCATATAGACATTCACTCATCCAGCAAATTTCTTCGTTTAAAACCCTCTGCCATCTTTTTATCTGGGTTGTTTTAACATTTTTCAATCAAAATTATTTTTTTCTTAGAAATTAATCCTTTCAGCTTGCTCCTGGGTCAACTCCTCAAATGTGGTTACAGTTCTAAATAGAGTTGCCTCAATTCCAGATTTCACAATAAAATATTTGACTTGTAAAAACTGAAAATACAGGATCTTTATATTATTTACATTATTACATATCTCTTGGAATGATTTCAGTTCAGGACCCAGCAGAAGCTGCCCGAATTGAGTAATTTTAGTTTTTACCTACAACAAATAGTCACTTTGATATTTCCTGATTGTTAACAAAAGTAGCTAAGGGAGAGGGCTTTGGTGACAGGAATTTAGAAAATTTGTCCATAGCTGTTAAGGTGGTCTGAATGATTTTATTTTTGATGATCTAAATTTCTTTTTAACCCAACAATTACTATAAATAGCTATATTTGGGTTCCAGTCTTGTTCAAGTTTACCCAGTGTTTGGATGGTCTATTGTTAACCCAACTGATCACAATATTTAAATTAATATTAATTAATATTAATACATAATAATAAGTCAAATTAAGTAAAGCTAGACCATCCTATTTTGTAGGTTCCTACAGGACTTTAGAACTCTCCCTTGGTCTTTTATGTTTCCATATGAATTTTAATAGCACATCCTGCCATATTTTTAATGTCAGGTCAGGGATAGCAACAGGGATGCACTGAAACACAAATAACTTTGGGAGGACAGTCATCTCTACTGAGACTACTCTGCCTAGCAAAGAAATTTCATACTTGTTCATTCCTCCAAGTCTTGTATTATTTTGTTCCACATTGGAGGGTAATTTGCCTTAAGGAGATTTTTGTTTATCCACAATATTTATTCCTAAATATTTTAAAGATTTCTTTACCCATTTAAACATGTAATTGACAAGTTTGTTTTGACCCTTTGGGGAATATTCATTCCTAAAATTTCAGCTTTATCAAATCATTTTGCAGCCTGCCCAAATTCCATTTTAACAAGGTTTCTGGCTCCTGCAAATAGAACAAGACATAGCATACAAAGCTATAGTGTGTTCCAATTCAGATGGCATTTTGATGCCTATTACCAAAGTACTGTTTCTCACATTTGTTGCAAATGGCTCCATTGGCAAAGCAAACAGCATGGGGAATAGGAGACTCCTAGACAAATTAAAGCAGTGCACAGGAAGAACTGCTAGAATTAACATTATAGCTCAAATTCAGAGTTCTTCTGGTACTATCAGATAGATACCTGCTAGTGCTGAACCCAGTTTAGTCAGGGTGAACATGTTTGTGAACGATAACAATCTGTTTGCTAGCACCTTGGTATAAATTTCAGCATCTACATTAATTAAAGCAATAGGTCTGTATGATGCAGACTCTGTAAGATCTTTTCCTTGTTTAGGAATGACCACGATTTTTTCCTCTTTCCATGAATCTGAAATCTCATTTCCTGCAATACACCATTAAACAATTCAATTAAAATATGGACCAATGATTGCTTTAGAGTTTTAGAATACTCCCCAGGACACCCATTGGGACCTGGAGCTTCACTGGATTTTAAATTCTTAATTACTGCTGCCTCTTTAGCAATTCACTTATCAGTAGCTGCCACATCATCCTCTGAAAGCTGTGGCAGTTTCACACGTCTCAAATATCTATTTATAAGTTCAGGATTTAGATGTTCTGAAGCGTACAAAGTATGGAAAAAGTTAGGAACAGAGATCTGTTTGATGCCGGTTACTAAGTCTGCCTTTTTATTTCTAATCAGGGGGATGTCTGATTTATCCTTTCTTTTTTAACTTTCTGGCTAAAAATCTATCAGCTTTATTGCCCTTTTCATAATATTGTTTAACATATCTAAGTATTTGCTCAGCCTTGTTGTTTTGTAATAAGTTACTCTTCCTTCTTATCTCAATTGTTTTCTTATATACTCTTTTAGATCCAGTAGGTTTAGATCTACATTTCAAAATAGAAATTTCTTTAACCAAACTTTCTTCGTCAGGAGCTCTCAGCTTTTTGAGATATGATGTTTTATTTATAAGGCTCTCCCTCATTACTACCTTTCCTGCTTCCCAGAGAACACTTTTATTGATCCTTTCCCTATCATTTTCTTCTAATATATTTCTGAAATTTGTTTCCAGCTCTTGAATTCTAAGAGGATCATATAACAAAGCTCTAATCAACCACCAGGCCCCTTTCTCCTCTCTCCCCCACTGAGTTCCAATATTTTAATCTAATATATGCATGGACAAGATCAGACCAAGTTATAACTCCCAGAGTAGCTTTTTTGAACAATTTAGCCAAGGTTCTAGAAAAAAATCATATCAATCCTGGAATAAGATCCAGGAGTAGCAGAATAATACGTATAATCCCTGACATCTGGATTCATCTCCCACCAGACATCCATCATCATTTTCTAAGTGATCCAACAAATTTGCCTTTGCTCCCCTCAAATGCCCTTTGTATACTTTCAATAGATCAAAAGTGGATTTAAGCACTTCTTTAAAATTCCTCCCCAAATAATAGCCCTTTCCCTAAGGCTTCCTAAAGCCCTGAAAAACTGATAAAAAAAAGAACCTTGCCCTTGATTCGGAGCATATACGTTGGCTAAGGTGAGACATTTACCTTTCAAAGACCCCTTAATTAAAATATACCTGCACTCTCTATTAGTTGTGCTGAAATAATAAAAGGAAAATGTTTGTCAAAGAGTATTGCTACCCCTCTTCTATTGGATTGCCTTGGAAAGACATACGGTCTAGGAAGTATTCAGGTATTTATCATTTTTCTTCAAGTGTGTTTCCTGTAACTAGATTACATTAGGAAAATCCCTTTTCAGTGATTACCCTTTTCCTGTTTGTTGAATTGTTCATGCCCTTAACATTTACCGTCATCACACTAATAAACTCCCCCATGTGTACCAAGTTTGCTCCTACCCAGCATATTACCCTTTGCTAAAAGCTGCTAGATGCCCTAGCCACACACCAGGTCTCCATACATCTGCACTTGTTCTTTAAAAAAGACATTATAGATGGAGTTCGTATCATACACACAAAAGACGCTTACACACATTTTGCTTTTTCCTTTTTTTAACAGCATATTGTTGTACCCTGATCCTGAGTCTGATTTACTATAATTTTTTAAACTTCTGAGCCCTAATGTGGTCACCTGGCAGAGTTCTCTTCATTTGCTAAGGGTTGAGGTTGCCAGATCTGGGGAAATTTCTATGGGCTTGTAAAAAGAAGAACAGGAGTACTTGTGGCACCTTAGAGACTAACAAATTTATTAGAGCATAAGCTTTCGTGGACTACAGCCCACTTCTTCGGATGCATATAGAATGGAACATATATTGAGGAGATATATATACACACATACAGAGAGCATAAACAGGTGGGAGTTGTCTTACCAACTCTGAGAGGCCAATTAATTAAGAGGAAAAAAAAAAAACTTTTGAAGTGATAATCAAGCTAGCCCAGTACAGACAGTTGATAATAAGTGTGAGAATACTTACAAGGGGAGATAGAGTCAATGTTTGCAATGGCTCAGCCATTCCCAGTCCTTATTCAAACCGGAGTTGATTGTGTCTAGTTTGCATATCAATTCTAGCTCAGCAGTCTCTCTTTGGAGTCTGTTTTTGAAGTTTTTCTGTTGTAATATAGCCACCCGCAGGTCTGTCACTGAATGACCAGACAGGTTCTTCTTTTTGCGGATACAGACTAACACGGCTGTTACTCTGAAACCTATGGGCTTGTGTGTGTCAAAGCTACAGCACCCACTCTGGCCAGGCCTTGCACCAGAGTTTACTCAGTCTGGTAGAGTGGTCAGTTGGGACCTCTCTCTCTCATCCTGCTGGGGTGTGCAGGTTCCCTTTTTATTCTCAGCAGAGTCAGCTGGTCCTGTGGCCCAGGGGGTCTGGAACCCCCCCCAGTTCTTAAGTCTCTCAGGGGGCCGGTAGGGGAACCTCAGCCTGCCCACTCCACTGGGTTCCAGCTCAGGGCTCCTAAGTAGGATTACCAACCCTCCAGGATTGGCCTGGAGTCTCCAGGAATTAAAGATTAATCTTTAATTAAAGATTATGTCATGTGATAAAATCTCCAGGAATAATCCAACCAAAATTGGCAACTCTAGCCCTAAATCAGACAGCAGAATCAGAACTCAACAACTGCAGCTGTTTCCTGAGCTCCTTCTGACCTCCCCTGGTTTCTGTAGGCTTTTTGGCCTGCTGGTCTGGTCCTCCCTTCTCAAGGTGCTGTCTCTGAGCAGCTTCTCAGCAGCCTTGTTTGCTCTTCTGGCAATCACTCTGCCCCTGAGCTTCCCAGCTCTTTTATCCTCCCAGCTGCTGTGAGGCTGTCAATCAGCAGTGGCCGACAGCACCTGTATTATGCCCTGGGTTGCTGGGCCAGCCTGGGGTATATAATTCCCATGACAGCTGGTTAAGAATCATCAGTGGTTCAGCTCTCCCCCTCATTGTCCTCAGTATTTTACCCTTATTGTGACAGTAGTGTAGCTGGACAATCACATCTCTTGGTCTGGAGCCTGCTGTGGCCTGGGAAAAAGGGATTCTTTTATCTAGATTCATAATGCTGTCCCACTGCTCATTTAATCCTCCTTCTGCAGCTGGCTTTTTCCCATTAATCTCATTCATTTCATTTTTTTTATATCTTTAAGCCTGGAACTCTTCCCTCATCTCCTTATACATCTTATTGATTTCTAACAGCAGGCCCTTCATGTCAGCCTTAGTGACTGGTGCTTCTCCACCTGCCTCTATAGTTTGTTTGCTAAAGGGGGAGTAACTCTTTTTTCGTGGCCATGTCTTTGTTTTGAAGGGGACAGATCTTTATATTTCTTTCCTTTCCCAGACATTTTGATCTTCTTGTCTTTCCTCCTTGCTTGTTGTGGGCCTCTCTCATGGTGGCTGCTGCCACACTTACATAAGAACGGCCATATTAGGTCAGACCAAAGGTCCAGCTAGCCCAGTATCCTGTTTTCCGACAGTGGCCAATGCCAGGTGCCCCAGAGGGAATGAACAGAACTGGTAATCTTCAAGTGATCCATCCCCTGTTACCCATTCCCAGCTTCTGTTTGTTGACCTTTCCAAAATGGCTGCTGCCGCACTTCATCCCCCAGCCACAATAGTACAATTTTAAACAATCTTGTTGCACTTACCCACTGTCTCTTTACAGGATAATGACATCTCCAAGCTTGCAGAGTAATCTTCTCCCTAGAGGCTGCTGTCTGGAAGTGGGATGTCAGCTCTTTTCTGGCTTCCTTTTTTTCTTTTCAAAGCTGGCTCCATGGGTGCTTACTCATATTTAGGAGACAGATCTGTGGGTTCAGGCTGGGTTGGTTCTTTTTATCTTCTATTGCTTTCATTTATTCCCCCTTTATTGCAGAAAGCTATATTAAGCCACCATCTTATTTGTTGGGTTAGCCCAGGTCCCCTGAATATTATTTTTATAATGCACCGTTCAATGTGGGGACACTGTTTTCCTCTTCAAGCCACATAATTACAGACTTTTCTGTATTAGCATTAAGACAAGTATACGTGCCAAACAGTGCCATCAGCAACACAGAAATCTAGTTTCAGGGTCTTCCAGAACAATGCCTAAATCATCTCTATATAAAGATGTTTTGTGATTTGTTTTCCCAAACTGCATCCCATTAATACTCACTGCATGTTCTTTGCAAAACTGCAGCTGTAGCTAAATATATTTTGGACACCAAAGTGGGAGCAAGGTACATTCCATCTTTGTTCCCCTTATAAAAGGCTGGCAACCAAATTCCATTAGTAGTTAAGTTTTGCTTTGAGTGAATTGTAGATCAGCTTTACCCAAGGGATGAATTACCGGTTAAATTGAACTCATAGGAAATTCTATTCATCTTGTCTAAATACTTCTTTGAGTACTTTTCAAATCTGCTGCTAGTGATGCCTTAAGACACTCATCATATAATAATAGGGGAGAACAAAGCAAACTCCTTCCAGCTAGTTTGAATTGAAAAGATGTTAAAAATGTTGCTTGTGAAATAGTATTTTACAAGGCCTCTAAATGTTTTATGAAGCTGCATTGTTCTCCACTGTTCTTACATAAGTCCATCATTGGCGTCAGCAGCACAAACACCAGTAGAACTGGTGATATGAGTGGACGGGCCCGGCTAAAAAGGGTGAATTCATAGTAAAATGTTCAAATCTGCAGGCTACCATTTAATTAAGACGTTGTGTACTGTGACTCACTATCAGCTCAATCAAAAATAACAAATATTTCCCTAAAGTATCCGGGCCTAAGGGTTTTGGAATTTTGAAAGAGCTGATGTGTTTTTGAAAAGTGTCTGCATAAAATTGGCACATTCTTATTCAACACATCTTCTCCCTGCATGTATTCAGAGTTACACAAAGCTGGGTCCCATAGCCCTAACCCAACTGCATAGTGGAGTAACTCCCTTTCTCCCCACATTTGCTCAGATAGTGATTTTGCCTGCGGGGTGGGAGCAGGGAATGCTTGCCAGATTGTTCCCTATGGGCAGAGAAAGAGGTGCAACAGTGAGCTGCCTTTAATTCAAAGCAGATCATGAAGTAATATCCCAGAGGTCTGCTCTGTTCCTGACTAAAATAAGTCTTTACAGGATTTTACTTTTGATAAGCCTGAAGAACCAACCCAACTCTGAAAGAGTTCGCCGGATTACTGTTAATTATTATAATGATTATTTGTATGGCATTACCATATTACCTAGCAGCCCCGGTTGCAGACCAGGATTCCGTTGTGCTGTACAAACACAGACCAAAAAAAGACAGTCCCGGCCCCCAGGAGCTTACAATCTAAGCGAAACATATGATACAACAGATAGATATGGACTGATGGTTTGAAATGTTTTGCGGCACTTTTAAAAAATGCCTGAAGATATTACTGTTCAGTAACTTTGATTTTTGTAAAAGAACAGCAGGACAAATTATTATCCAATCATTCCTTAGTTTCAAAGTGAAAGGCTGGAAGTAATACTATATTAATGTTTTAAACAGTTTTTAACTGGGAATAAACTACAAGTTACATGATGAAAAGTGCCAAAAACCAAACCTGCAGTTAATATTTAATTTAACCTCTGAAAAATTGGTTATTGAGAAACTTGTTAACCCTGAGAGCTTACTCCCAATCCCCTTTCCTTTAATATTCCTTTTCCATTACATTTTTACAGCATGCTGAGTATCATCCTAGCAAATAATAAAATAGAGTAGGAAAATCCATCCTTGTTATGCAGGCTACATATAAACTGTGGACCCCATTTGGTTCAAGAGACTTCTAGGAACATCCAGCTTTCTTTTATGCATAAGACAAGTAGATTTACCCCATGGGAACACTTCTATTAAAGGAAGCCACTCAACCATGCCATACACCCTCTATTCATCTTCTCATCTCACTACATGGAATTCACATCCGTCAGTGTCACATCAATATCTATGGTACATAAGACCAAGCTGTAACTGGCCCTTATGAGGGAGTGCAAAGAAGGACACAAGGAAATTTCTTCTTCTTGCGACTACCATGCAGGAGCCTTCCCTCTTAAATTTAATTCTTGGACATATTCTTGATACCTGGAAATTATCTGGTAACAAGGAGGCATAGTTCCAACATGCAACTTTGATTGTTAAAAAATTAATCCTGCAAAAATGGAAAAGTCTCCCCACGAAATACTAATGCCTGGCTCAGTGATATGGCTGACCTCTCAGCTAACGCACGACCGGCCTTCTGCAGAAAGGGAATGCCTGAAAAATTCAAAACAATTTGGGCCAACCTTTTAGAGGTCTATGATTAACATAGGGCCTGAAGATAGTTATGTTGCTTCCCCTCCTTTCCCTTGATCCATACTGTCTTTATTTACTTTATGTATTATGATAAATCTGGTATTTGGTATATTTGTTTGGAAAAAAATTAAATTATAAATAATAATAAAAAGCATGTTGTTAAGCATTGCACCATTTCAGGGCCTATGTGAGTAAGGTTTGCATGATCAGACTTGGCACTTGGACTCTGATTACAGTTCTGACCCTTGGCCCTGGTTTCTAGTTCTGACTCTGTCTTGACTCTTGGCTCTGGCATTCGGACTCTAACTTCAGTCCTGACCTTTGACTCCAATCCCTGTCTCTGACTCTGCTTTGACTTGAGCACTGGCATTCAGACTCCAACCATGAGACCTGACTCATGCTCCAACCACTAAGCATGAGTGTCTACCATCCGGTCTCCTGACACACAGGGAGTCTGGCTTCAAATAGATCTATTTAATCTATTTTATTGATTTCTCTCTCTCTCTTTATGCTTTTATGCCACGTTTGTCAGCACAGCATCAGAGTCCTAAGACCAGAGCCCTAAGGATTTAATTTCACATAGATAGAATTAAACTGCTGACTATGCTGCTTGTGAAATTAGTTACAGGTATTGACAATCAGGATCACAGTTTGTTTTGGGCTGAGTGTTTAGTGAATTAAATAAAAACAGGAGTGCAAGCACAATGAGATTTTTTTTTAAAATGAGTATAGTAAAAATTAAAGGATATTTTCAAGAAAGATGATTTCACTGGGGACGTTACTTCACCAACACTTAAAGGTACTTACTGAAAAACTTGATCCAGTTAATGGAAGTGATTTAGTTTAGTGGTTTCCTTCAAATAGTAGATTGTTATTTTAATTGTACAATTCAATTTGAATTAGAGCATGGCTGATTTTACTAACTGCTGTGTTCTACTTAGCACATAGTTTGAAATTACGCTCAGGTATAACAGGGAACATGATATTTTCGGTTAAATGAGACATTTTTCTACATAGGGTATGTGTAGTGGCCAGCAAACCTACTTAACAGAACTAAAACAGGTTTTGAACATCTGAGCATTTTTACAATTATGCTAAAGCAAAGATTAAAGATAGCCCTAGAGGTATCCAGCTTTCCTTCCTATTTTATTCATTTTCTTTCTTCCTTGGTGCACTGTTTATAGAGTATACATTCCATGATCCATGCTGGTCTTTTAGAGTACTGAGAATAGCAGCCAGGTAACATTTGTCTATCCCAGGTTTTGGATTTGACTAGAATTTCTGAATTAGATATAAATGGAGAAGCTGCATGTTGTGTTCTGCAAGCTATTGGATTAAAGCAGTGGTCTGTGGAATCTTACATTCTAAACCAGGCTGGCCCCCGGCCCCATCCCTGCTGTTCCCCCTCCCCCACAGCCTCAGCTTGCTTGCTCCGCCGCTGGCGCAATGCTCTGGGTGGT
Organism: Trachemys scripta elegans; assembly: GCF_013100865.1. NCBI lineage: Eukaryota > Metazoa > Chordata > Testudines > Emydidae > Trachemys > Trachemys scripta. Next base: position 193,241,988 of record NC_048299.1, on the reverse strand, counting down.
GGGGCTGTGAGCTCCTGGGGCAGTGGAGGTGCAGAGCCCGGCCTGACCTGGTGCTCTGTGCTGCGTGGTGGCAGTGGCGGCGGCAGCTCCAGCTGGGCAGCGCGGCTGTAGCGCCGCCAGCCACTGGTGCTCCAGGCAGCGCAGATAAGGGGACAAGGAGCAGCGGGGGGTTGGATAGAGGGCTGGGGAGTTCGAGGTGGTGGTCGGGGGGGGGGGGAAACAGGGGGTTGAATGGGGGCAGGGGTCCCCAGGGGCAGTCAGGAAGGAGGGGGGGTTAGATGGGGCGGCTGGGGGCAGGCAGGGGCAGGGGTTCTGGGGGCAGACAGGGAGAAGGGGTGGTTGGATGGGGGAGGGGTCCCGGGGGGACTGTCAGGAATGAGAGGATGGGGTGGCGGGAGTCCGGGGGCAGTCAGGGGACAGGGAGTGGGGGTGTGTGGATGGGACAGGGGTCCCAGAGGAGCCATCAGGGAACTGGGGGGGTTGGATGGGGCAGGAGTCCTGGGGAGGGCAGATAGGAGGTTGGGGCCAGGCCACGGCCCCCTCCCCTAACCGGTCCTCCATACAATTTACGAAACCCGATGAGGCCCTCAGGCCAAAAAGTTTGCCCACCCCTGGTCTACACCATGTCTGTGGGATTCATTCCAGAAGCTCCTAATCAGTTAGGACTCACCACTTTGTATTATCATTCCCACAGACTTATCCAACTGGCTGCTGTTACAACAGAGGTTAGAGACCTGCATAGACAGGTGACTCTAAATGAGTGGATGCTCCTTCCAAAAGTGCCCACTGCTTCAGCACTCTGTTTACCTCTGAAGTTTTTCTGACACACTTTCCACCCTGTGTTTGCTTCAGGCTCATTTCACAAGTACTTTCTTTCTGACTGATGGTGATAAAAAACATTTTCATGCACATAACAGGATTTGGGGGCTCCACAGTGAGACTATATCATGCTAACTTGCCTATAGTACCTGTTGATCATGGAGCATAGTTAGCATTGCAGATGATCTTGAGATCAAGCCTGTTTAACTCCTTTCCTGAAGCGAATGCTTTATGGTATTCCTGATTATCATCTGCTTCTTTAACTTTGTTCCAGCACCCCTGTGTATTTCTGTCTTCCAACTCACATAAACAATGCTGAGAAGCATTGAACAAAACTGTAAACCCTTTATATGATGGAAAACACTTCAAGCCAGGGGGTACGGCAGCATCCCCTGCACTCCTAGTTCCATCACCTGTGGAAACATGATGTAAATGAAAGGACTAAATAGCTGAGGGAATTGAAGATAAGATGCACAAGATTGTTGTTGTTTAAGCCAATAAGTATAACACTTTGACAGTGGAATTTTCAAAAGTACTCAGTGTCAACCTAACACTTTACTCCTGGGGGAATTCTGCGCCAACAAACTAAAAATTCCGCACACAATATTTTAAAATTCTGCATATTTAGTTGTCAAAACAATATAATCAAACCAGTTTCAATTATTTTGGTAATTTATTTCAAAATACCCGTCAGCCACTATGTCTGTAACAATACAGACAACAAAAAAGATACAGGAAATGTTTTTTGACAAATAGATTCCTTATTAGACGTATTAATATAGAACTCTGAGTAATAATTTATTTAAACTACAATACAGAAAATTATTTCCTGCACCCCTCAGAAGAAGTGCAAAGGCTTGGGGGAGTCAGGGTAATGGAGGAGCTGAAGGAGAGGGAAGTAATTGCTGGGAAGGAGCCTGGGTGTCAACTTGGAGGGTTGTTGGGTGGGCGAAGTATGGAACAGGATTTTTTGGGACGGGGAGGGATTGTTAGGGAGCCTCTACCATGCAGACCCTGGCTGACCCCTAGCCACTCTCATTCACTCAGGCACATCTATCCCTGTCCCCATGTGTCCTTGCACCCCCACTCTGACACCCTTCCTCCCCCATCCCCATATATCCCTACACCCCTCCCCCATGTGGCCCTGAACCCTGACTCAGCCACCCCATTCCCCCATCTCCATGTGGCCTGTGCCCTCACTCAGCCACCTCCTCCCTCGTGTTCTTGCACTCCCTCCCCCATCCCCATGTAGCACTGCACCCCCATTCAGTCACCCCCTCCCTTCATGTGGTCCTATGCCCCCACTCAGCCACCTCTATCCCCATGTGTCCCTCCACTTCCCTCCCCCACTAGCCTTTCTGCCCCCCAGTCTGTGCCCCCCCCAAGCAGCCCCAGGTGCTTCATGCTGTCTGTCCCCCCATATCTCGTGCCCCCTGACCTGGCCCCATAGGCAGGGTGCTGTGAGGAAGGCAGCTTCTTTCTCTTCCCTGTCAGCAGCTAGGCCTGCTCTTGCCAGGGAGGAGCTGTTCTCTGTTCTGGCACCACAGCAGCCCCTGGTGGATGAAAGAAGTAACGGCAGCACCTTTCTGGCAGAATGTATTTTCTGCGGAAAAAAAATTCTGCACCGCACATGAATTCTGCACATGATGCAGAATTCTCCCAGGAGTAGACTCTGCTTCCATTGAAGTCAATGGGATCAGAACTAGATCAACACTGAGGGTTTTTGAAAAAAATCCCAACCTTTGTCTTACAGGTTGTAATTTTTTTCAGAAGTCTTTTATCTGATGGCTGTTCCATATTGTATATGAACTAAATTGTTTGACTCAGCACATGAGGTCTTCATGTCATAAAATGGCGCCATATGTTCAGAAATCTGGCCAGCAGTTAATACGGACCAGAACTAGGTGCCTCCTGAAGATGCTACTGTGAAGTTGCATGGGGCTCCATGTAATGGCAGCATGAGAGCTAAGGTGCTATAGAGGATGGGGAAACCAGTGTCAGAGCTCAGAGGCAGCACTTGCCTCCAAAGATCTGAGATGTCCCTTCATTGTGGATACCAGGACTGGTAGGGTAAAGAGGATCATCTTTATGTCTTGCTGAAGTGGAAAGCGGCTTTGTAACGTTTCCACTATTTCCACAGTTGCTAAAATGTTGTATCTCCCTCCAACCAACCTGCCAAATTCAAATGGCCCCAAATGCCTCCCCCTTAAGGGGATGATTCACAGGAACCTCTGTGGAGGGAACCTTATGGAATTTTTCTGCTCCTCTGATCTCCTCCCATGGGATTCTTCATTGGAACTCGTGACCTTACCCAGTGTGAGTGAGCAAATGTTTCCAGAGCACACACATTTAAACACATTGTCCAGAAACATCTATGGGAACAACACTGATGTCGTAGCTTATCATCACATTGCCATGAGTGGTTTCCACCATGACCCTAAAATCATTACACCCATTGTGAGAAGCTTTAGGCACACGACAAGTTTATTTCTGTATAAATAGGTTCCTAACAGCCTTTCATGCCTAAGCCACTGTGGAGAAATTCACAACAGTGTGACAGTGATGGCAGCTTTAGGGGAGGCTATAGAGGCCTCACTTTCCTGGCCAGGTAGTGTAAAATGTACAAAACACTAGAAAAGACAAAAATAAATGAATTCTGAGTCCCATCTGTGAGTGCAGCTAAAATCTGTTTGGCTCAGGACTTGATAGGTCAGATGGGGGCAAAAGGGCTATGCACCATCATTATACTCTTAACAATTCTTGGGACTGAGGGGAGGCTGGTTCAGTCCTTAGTGGAATTTAGAATGGCCATAGGGCTGCCATAGCCTGTGCAGGCTAATAATGCCTCTTTGTCCCCCAGAGCAATTATACTTGCTGGAGATAACTGGAATCCTGAGGTGTTTTGGCCATGTTTCCTCATCAGCCACATCTCAACACACTGAAGGAAATCTTCGCTGCCTGGATAAGGCAGCTTTATTGACCCTTTGCATTGATACTAAGTTCTGTATTGTGTTAAGTAGCAAATGGGGGGCATGGATCAACATTCACGGCGCACTCCGTATCAGTACCCAGCCTGGGTTGGGGAAGCTAATGATCCAACCAGCAGACCAAATTCGGTGATGAATCCTGGTCATGCGTCACCTAAGTCATGTTGCGCATACACTAAGAAGTGGCAAATATGTGCAAAACTGAATATTTTCTGTAAGTCTTTATATTTAATATTACATGAAACTATAAAATGTTTATCTATGCAGCACTCTTTATCGTACTGGACTGGATAAGTAAAAGGATATTAGTTAGTTCCAGAAGAAGTTAGAGTGTTGATTTTTAATATTAATAAAAGATGCAAACACAACGCATGATAAATTTAGGTGTGTGTGTGTATGTGTGACATTCATAAGCATTTTTTATAGCTAATAAAGCCTATGCTAGGATTTGCCTTATGCCTTTCATTATGTTCATTTTCTGATGAATTTTCAGTAGGATAGTTATAATTCATTGTTTGCTTCTCTAATTGAATAGGTCCAAAGAGCAGACACTGATTAATACTTAGATTTCAGCTAGCATTCAACACTCTGAACACAGTCAGGCATACTTTTCTCAAATCTTCTCTTTTTAAACTATAATTAGCAGTATGTGGTATGAAGGTGATGCAACATTCTAGCAACTGTGTGGAACTAGTGGAAATATTGAAAAGCTACTTGCCACTGCAGCAAGACATAAAGATGATCCTTTTTACTTTCAAATTTTAGTTCTTCAGGTGAAGCAGGTCCACCCATATTTATGCCAGAAAATAAGATACTGTATCCGTGCCCCACTAAAGATCTGAATTAAAGCACAGGAAGATAATTGGAAAGTTTCCCATTGTCTTCAGTGAGCTTTGGATTATGCTATAAGTACCCTGGATCCATGCATGTCCATGATCTCATATTCCCCTGTTAGTAAATAACATGTAAAATCTTGTGAAGTGTAGACTGTTTGTAGTATGGATGATCTAATGCTTCAAAGCAGGTCAGCTGGTGTGGGGTGATCACACGCTAAAAACACCACCAGGTATAATTTTTGGGGCTGCAGTTCCCATTTGTGCTGGGTGGAGCCATTGACTATTCCATGCCAGGAGCATTTTCAGGCCAACTCCCTCTTGGCAGGAGCATTATTTGGCTAGTGCACTTGAATTCACTTCCTTTAAAATTTATGCCTGTTGCAAACTCAGGTGCCCAGTTTGGTGGCACAAAACCTTGGTATAGTCAGCCCAGTAATTCTCTCTCATGTCCTCATTCTCAAAATGTTTATATAGTACTTTAAGGGACATTGTTCATATTGATGTAATTAGTTGGTATGTGTTTGGTCTATGAATGAAGAGGCTGGTATCTTAAGGTTAGCAGCAGTTAGCTCAGTCATTTTCAGTAGCTATTACTCTTGGAGTTATTTTCTTGATTCATCATCTCCATTTGAATTCCACGTCATGCACATGCTTTTCTACAGTATCCCACTTCAATGGCTGAGGGTCCCAGGACTGCAAAACCAAGATGGGACAATGGGGACATTATTGGAGGGGGCTCTGAAGAGTATCCCTTCCTCCTTGCCCCTCTTCTCAGTATGCAGCCCAGTTACATAGGCTAAACACTTAGCTGACGATTTGTCCCTGTGTGTGAGAGAGATTTGTCTGTATCTAGAAATTTGTACAGATTCCTAATGACTAATCTCTTAATGCCATTTCTATTGAGAAGATGGATGTAGAATCATAACAGTTGCATACTCATTCACTTGAGTAATTAAGATTTAAAAACTAACTATACCCTTTCAGGATATAACAAAGTTTCAGAGAAATTAATTTTGGAGCATGACACCTGATTACAGTGTTTACCTTTCTGCACCCACAGCTGTCTTAGGGCATGTCTATAATGCCTCACAGTTTGGGCTCCAGGGCAGCAAATTGCAGTGTGCACCAAAGTGCAGTGGTGTAATTTCCAGTCTGAATGTTGTGGGCGCGAACTTAAAGGTCCCTAGTTTGCACTAATGTTCAGGACTACATGAATAGTTTGGGACTACTGCCACTAATCTACTAGCCAAGATTGTGAAGAAAAAAAAAACAAGAACAGTTTTCTTAACTGCTCAATTAAAAAAAAAAAACGACAGCACTTTCATCTCAGGATATTGGGTAATATCCCTTTTGAGCAGTATCTGACAGTATCTTTATGGTTTCCACCTTTGCCCTCCAATTCCTCATTTGCTTATTGCATCCACCAGTTTTCTGACAGAAACTAGAACATAAATTCTTAGGTGCGGAAGCTGACATTTAAATGAGTGTGTGTATGACGTGTATGTGTTTACTTGGACCCCAAACCTTGATTGTGTCTTTTAGACGCCACCCCAGTACAAATAACAATTTTACGCAATGATAAAGGCAATGGCCAAAATAAAAGTGTTATGAAGGATAAACTGGGTTTTAAAAGCATTTTACGTAACCGTACAATATAGTTAGTCAAGTACTATTAATCATCTCTGTAGTGCCTTGTGTGTGCACAGTGCTTTACAATTTAAAACAATGAGAGCTCCCTGTACCAAGAAGCTGAAGGTATATCTACACTGCATTGTAAGCCCAAGGTTTGAACTCAGTCCTGTACCCAGTAAAGTCCATGGGAGTTTTCCACTGATTATGGCAGGAAGCCAGGCCACAAAACTGCAGCCAGGCAAAAAACTGACAAAAGATCCGTTTATTGAATGGAGATAGTGAAACAGACAGACAGTTCTAGAAATTACTTTGAAAAAGATGGGTTTAGAATATATTCTTATCTAGTAAATATTTCTTTTACAATCTGGGGCAGATTTTCAGAGGCACAAATGGCTTGCAATGGGATTTAGGCACCTAATTGCCATTTGTTCCTATGAAAATCTCTCCCATACAGAATAGCTAACGGTGAGTAAAGTCTTTAATTTTGCAAAGTGTTTTGAGAGCGAGAGAGAGAGACTTTGTACTGTACAAAAGACTTGAGATTAAATGAAGTTGCATTGTCTTGTCGCTGTACACAAGGAAATGAGTATTATTTGTGTCATTTATATCCCTCTAAATACAATGAATATAATATCTTCGTGTTCCATCTGATAATGCTACAGAGTGGGAAAAGCAGAAGACAGCAGAATAACGGAAGAAGATAGATCCTAGTAGACTACTTTCTTTTTCTGCGTAACACTTTAGATCAGTGATGGGCAATATGTGGCCGGTCAGGGTAATCTGCTGGCAGGCCGTGAGACAGTGTTTACATTGACCGTCTGCAGGCACAGCCGCCTGCAGCTCCCAGTGGCAGTGGTTAGCCCTTCCCGGCCAGTCAGAGCTGCAGGAAGCAGCGGCCAGCCCGTGCCGCTTCCCACATCTCCCAGTGGCCGGGAATGGTGAACCGTGGCCATTGGGAGCTGCGGGTGGCTGTGCCTGCGGACGGTCAATGTAAACACTATCTCACGGCCCGCGGGCTGCAGATTGCCCACCACTGCTCTAGATGTTGGCTAGCTGACATATGCAGAGTGTAGGGTGACCACATGTCTCAATTTTATAGGAACAGTCCCGATATTCAGGGCTTTGTCTTATATAGGCGTGTATTATCTCCACCCCCGTCCCATTTTTCACACTTGTTATCTGGTCATCCTAGCAGAGTGAGACCAGCTGTGTGCCAGCTATAGACCGTGGTATATATGTAAAAGTCTGTCTATGCATCTGCAGGTTAAATGTCAGTTGCATGGTGGGGGCAGAGGGCATGAGTAGACAAAAAAACAGAAAAAAAAAGTGAGACAACACAGTCCAGTGCAGTGGCTGCAAAATGTTTTTTTTTTTTTGGTATTCTTTTATTTCCCCTCCTTTTGCTTTTACAATACTCCCTTAAGCTTATGTTAGTGGTGCGCAATGGTGATTACTTGCAGTCATAGACAGTTGTTTTTACCTGGTATGGGTAATGTTCTTATGGCTCTATGGAAGACCCTCTGTAGGCATATGAATCTGTGGGCTGGAAGGACTGCCATTTTCTGTGCATCATCTCTTTCGCAATCCCATAAGTAATCTACTCAAACATTAGTACTAGTGGAGACACTATTAATTTTTATGTGTAGACATTGAACCTCCTTTCTGCAATGGGCTGATGGCTCTGGAAGAGGGCCCAGGTGCACAGGCCTACTAGAGCAATCCTGCCAGGGCTGAAGGGGTTTGGAAACTGCTGGAAGAGAATGTGGATAGCTCCGGCAGTTCCTTCAAGATCCATCTCAGATAATCCACAGATGTTGGGGGGCCTGAACCAACTCTGCTTATTCCTTGGGAGAAGAACTCTGACCACCAAAGGAATGATTCAGAGGAAGCTCTATGAGAATAATTTTGTGGAGTCTCCAGCATTCTTTGTGGATTGCTGCCATGATTGAGATGATAACATAGACCAGTGTTTCCCAAACCTGGGACACCGCTTGTTTAGGGAAAGCTCCTGGTGGGCCGGGCTGGTTTGTTTATCTGGAAACGGCGACCAGTACGTCCCTCGGCCTGCGCCGCTTCCAGCAGCTCCCATTGGCCTGGAGCAGCGAACTGCGGCCAATGGGAGCCACGATTGGCTGGACCTGTGGACACGGCAGGTAAACAAATCAACCCGGCCCACCAGGGGCTTTCCCTAAACAAGCGGCATCCCAAGTTTGGGAAACACTGACATAGACTATTTATTTTAATTTTATTTCATACTTGTATGCTAATAATTCCTGTAATGGTAGCCTGTTTCTTGCCTGTTTCTATTAAAAATCCATGTCTTGTCGTTTGATATTCAAAACTAATATAAAAAATAGATCAAGATGTGTCAACATTTCCTTTACAAAGTGCTATTTTTAAGGGGGTTCTATATTACATAGTCAAGATACCCCTAGGGTCTCATGTTCCTTTCAGTTGCACTAGTACAAGTCCACTGACATCATGAGTAAAAGCTGGATGAAGTATTTATAAAAATAATTTATTCTAGGAATTTCACTTTTTTATAGTTCGCAGACAGATCATAGAGTCTCAAGTGTACTTATTAGAAACTATTTGCAACTTTCTTCAGCAAATAGTTCCTGAAGTTTTCCATGAATTTGAACATTTGCATGATGTAAATCACTAACCTAAGGCATATAGTGTACTTTCTAGTGCCTGATTAGATGACTTAGGCAAATAATGGACTGCAAACTGTGAAAAGATTTCTGGTTTGATCTTCTCCAGAACTCCTGGAGGGCTCTGGCATGCTCTGAATGAGTGAAACATACAATCCTCTGTCAATATTTTTACTCTTGCTTTACTAGTTTATTATGAACTTATTTTATTCTTCTTTGTTTTTAAATGCACAAATTATTCTGTCTGGAGAATCCAAATCCAATCTGATTGTCCTTGTGACTGTCAATTTAAATATTCTCAGCACTGTCAAGATGGGACCATAATAAAAATGGGATACAACTGTGTGGTTTATCTTGGTTCCCGAGACTCTGTGCTTGTAACTCAGGTAGAGGTATGCTGTCCCTAGGAGAAAGGGGAGCAAGGGCAACCTCAGATTCTGTTGGGAAACCCAGAGAGAAAGAGGAGAAACACTATTTCGAGCAACAGGGGCGCCTGTTGGCTCAGGGGAGGAAGCAGGTATGCCTGGCTGGCTACTGGCATGCCTGCTCAGAGGAGGAGCAGTGTCTGAGAGAAAGGAGTGGGGCAGAGTCAAATGACTAAGAAGTAAAAGCCCAGGAAAAGGAGATAGCCAGGCCAATAGGAAATGACACGCCCACCTCTGGGAGCACTGTCAGAGGGTGGAGAAGCTATTCTGGAGCCAGCCGCTGAAAGGTAAGGACTTGGTATGTAGTGAGCTCTTGAGTCCCAGGCCTGCATGTAGGGTTCCCCCTGAGAACCGGCCTCTGGGTACCTGGAAGCAATATCCCTAAGCTTGGCCCTTTCCCTTTTCAAGGTAACTCCGAGAGTATAGAACTTTTTTGGGAGTGCTCCCTCCCCAGCCAGACTGAGTTAGCCCTTCAGTTCCTAGGTAAACTCACTTACCACGTGGTAAGTGCTGCTCTTGCTGTTAGTTCAGGGCTACCTGCCTCTATGAATGTATCTGAGCACTAAGGTAGAAAATCAGAGGGTTTTTAGAAAAGTTATTATAATTTTCACTTTGAGTCCTGCATCTCTTTGTGGTGAAGGGAAATCTTGGGAACGGAAGCAGCCTGTTTCCTGTATGAAGAAGACGCCTGCCAGCTGAGATCGTCAGCATCTCTGCAGAAGTCCAGATTTGTTTCTGAATCTGAAAATCATTTGCAGAATTCAGAGTGCACCATCTTTTAGTTTGGGAAATTGTTTGGGAGACCCCCCTACTCCATAAACTGTCTCCTGAAGCGAGGGGGTAAGAGTTTGGGGATTTAATTACCAGCTCCCTATTAAACTTGTGGAGGGACTTACCATCTGATCCCACATGTAAGTCTTCTGGGCTGTATTGAACCTAGTCAGTCAAATTGGCAATTGCTGCACAAAATATATCATCACAGGCCATCCAGGCTATGCTTGTGTGTACCAATGGGACATTAAATTTTATTCTTGCTCTATTGGGTCACGTGACTGGGGAAATTCATGGATATTAGCTTGGTCACCAGTGACCCTGAGAATAATGTTTTACCCTGTTATATTTACTTTCTGTTTAATATAATGACTATGTTGAATATATTGTTTGTATTTGTGTTATTTCTTGGAAGTCTCCAACTATTTGGTAAGTAAGTGTGGGTTACCCGTGTGATTAGAATTTTCCTTCCAAGCTGGCTTGGTGAGTCTGTGAGGAAGGAGTGAGAATGGTGGCGACACCACCAAATAAATTCATGTGGGAAGAAAATAAGGAAGTTACACCCTAATGAGCTGGAGCCGGGATCCAGAAGAACCCAGGATTGTCCATCAAAACCAATAAGGAGATTGGCACTTAAGGAGTTAACTGGGTGAAAAAAGATGCTACAACTGCAGTTACCACTTTAAGTAAGATTGAAATATTCTCTTTGGAATACAGGCCATTAAATATAGTAGGACCCTTATCTGTCTTATTCCATCATCAAGTGACATGAGGATTGCCTAGTGTCTCTAGAGACCCATTCTCCAAGAAGGATTGTGGTTGACCATCATCATTCTTCTCTTTATTTGGGCAAGATTCACAAGGGGGACTTAGGCAGCTAAGTCCAACATTTAGGCACCACAAAACTATCATGCAGCTGCTGCCTAATACCATGCTGATGTTTCTCTGGGGGGCATGCACAAAGTTGCCTTAGTCCTGACATTGCTGAGCTGCTTGGTGCCTAATTCCTGCCTCAGACCTGGCAGGATTCACCAACTAGGCATTTCCCTGCTTATCTTGACTGCAGACTGCTCAGAGCATGCCTAACTCTCAGAGAAGACAACCAGGAGGAGAAAGTGGCAGTAGTTAGAACAGTCATGTGGGAGACATCGGTTCAAATCCCTGCTCCAAACCAACCGGAGTGAGGATTTGAACCTGGGTCTGTCACATCCCATGTGAGTGCTCTAACCTCCTTCTCCTCATTTTTTTTTAAACAAGAAAGGATTGACCCGACTTAGATGCCTAACTCCAGGAGGGGGGGGGGAAGGCTGTGAATCCTGAGCTGAGATAGATGTATCCCACCAGCCTGCAATTAGGGACCTAATTCCCTTTGAAGGGTGGGGCTTAGGCCTCATCCCTCTCCTCACATTCCTACTGGCTAATTTAGATGGCTCCCTGCTCAGTGTGCTGGCTTTTGTGAACCCCTTTTTTAGGTGCTTACCTCTTCCCATGCATTGTATGGGGAGCCCAAATACCTAACTCGGGTTGTGAATTCCTCTAAGTGACAGGGTGCCTAAGATTTAGGTGTTGCAAAAGTCCCCTTTATGGTTACCTTCTCCAATGCCACCTCTTTGCTACCAGAGAGGTCTTTTGATAGTGTGATCAGATGATGAGCTGGGAACTAACTTAATTAAAACATTTTTGAGTTGGAAATTTTGCTTCCTTACTTATTTTTCTAGAATATGGCAATTACTGTTTGTGTTTCAGAAGTGAAAAGCAAAGATGAGACGTGTTCTATCGCCAGTTACTAAGGGTGGCATTGTTGATGATGTAAAATAATTGTTACAAAAGCTCTTATTCATCTGTTCAGAATTGTCACCACAAATGCACACTATTAACAGTGGCTTACTGTTCACAAGATGTGTGCTCAAATTAACTGACAGACACATCTGAATGGCTGTGGCTTATTACAGTTATTAACTCAGATAAATTAAGATTGATTCAAAATGTGAAACCTAATTAAAAGCAACAATGCAAAACCCTTTTTCACTTGGTTTAATATAGTGCTACATTGCACCTTGCTTCTCTGCTCTTTCCATTCACTGAGAGGCACAATTTTTATTTGAGGCTGCTGAAACAACAGCGGTGCCTGAAAGCAACTTTGGTGAAAGAAGAAGATAGTCATGTGAATAGATGATAATGCACTGTGCATTGGGTAGGGAAGAATTTTGGTCACAGAAATTGGTTGCTATCGGAGCAGGTTGAATAATTTGCCAATTATTTGTTGGATGAATTTTACTTCCTTTTTCTGTTCACAAACTGTCCATGAGCAGATCAAGATTTTCTCTAAATGATTCACTGTTTGAAACCGAATTGACTTTTCCTCCAAAACACTTTCACTCCTCACATTCCCTGTCACTCTGACCCTCTGAAGGTCAATTCCGTATCCTTTCTGCCTTCTCCTGCACATCCACATCATGCCCATTTTTGCCACTTATTCCTGTATAGCATTTCTAAAATCTATCACTTTTTTTTTCTGTCTAGCCCGCCAAAAGTCCATGTCTCATGATCTCCTGTCTTTATGATTATAACCTCCTCCTCTCTGGACTCTCTCACCTCACATTGCCTTCTTACAGTGCATACTAAATGCAGCTGCTAAGGTCATCTTCCTTGCCCATTGCTCTGACCATGCTGTTCCCTCTATGACTCCTTCTGTTGGAGCTTCTGTTTCATCACACAAAATTCATGCTTCTTGTGGACCTTAAGGCCCTTCGTAACTTGGCCTTTCCCTGTTTGTCAGTTTTTATCTATCATGTTGTACCCTGCCTCTTCCATTGTGCCAATAACGGCCATCCAATTGTCAGCCTCTCACACAAACATCTCTGCATCATCTTCTGCACTGGCCTTTATGCATGGTGTTCTTTCCCTGAACTAATCCATAAGGAAGGCCAATACTGTTTCCTCCTTTAAGCATTTCCTGTAGACTCACCTCTGCCATGATGCCTACAAGAAATCAGCCACTATTATGGCTTGAGGAGTAGATGAAAATAGTTGGCACTTATTTTAAGGTATTTGAAGGTGGATAATGAGGCTGCTTTTCAGATAATTTTGGGGAGCAAGCCTGAAGATATTTGAAAATTTAACTAGTGGGCAGTGAAGATTGGCTTCACTCGCCAATCATAAGCGAGCTTTCACAGCTCAAGAGCAAATGAGAGATGCTAGGTAGGGTGGGGATTGACTGTGATGGGCCTTGAAAGTGAATACAAGCAGCTTACGTGTGAGGTGATAGAAAAGGAGAACGCCAATGGAGGGATGATGTGACCTCATTCAAAGTGAGGGATGATGTAACCAAAGCAATGGGCTAGGAAAATGATCTTAGCAGCCGCATTCTCAATGGATATGATCAGGGAATGACTGCATTTGTCAAGGCCAGAGAGAAAGATGTTGCACTAATCAAGATGAGAGATTATGAGAGCCTGGCTGAAAGTTTTAGCTGTGTGGATGGATAGGAAAGGCATTATGTAGGCATTATCTGTGCAACACACAATAAGGGATAGTTTCTTACCTGAGAAGCTAAATATGCATAGGAAAAATGGGAGGAGAAAAAGAGGCACAGAGAAATGAAGAGCAAAGTCATTCAGTATGTCAATGGCAGAACAGGGAATAGAACCCAAGCTGCCTGACTCCCAGATGAGGGTCAAAGTAACTCTTAGAGTCAGGTTTCTGGTGTGAATAGCGATGTCTATGAATTTTTAAGTTGCTTTCTGGGAATACTATCCAATAGTTTCTTAAAATGTTCTGTTTCAGTGAATTTATTTTCTAGCAAACCCATTAACTGGAATATTAGTGGAAAATAAATATAAAAGGAGTGCTGGTCACAGTAAGAAAATTCATTTAAATTTAAATATTGTAGTGGGCTGGATAAGGGAGTGATAAGTTTTTACTAGCGTCAAGGAGCTGTGAGGAAGATTTTGTAGTTTGATACAATATGTATTATAATCCTGTATAGGCTTTTAGGACAAATCCTGGGATAGGTGCATTTTAATAAATAAAATCTATTATATGAATGTCCAGTTGGCTTTTCAACCCAAGCATTTGATAATGTCAGTCTTTTAGAAATAACTTCTACTATACATTACTTTTCCTTCAATGATGGCTGAATGGTATCAAATCTCTTATGGACAAGATCAAACCTTTAAAGGCTGATTTCACTTTAGAAGTCCCACTTAAAGTCTGAAAGGACGTAGGAGGAAGTGTAGTAGGATATAAAGAGGATTTAGTTGTAACCCCCTTTGGAGTTTGCTAACTCCTAGAATACTGAACTGAGCCTCTAGGGGTCCTACCCTCTGGACTAGAGCAACAATGACTCCAGACCTTCCAGACACCATTTCCCAGCCTGGTTAGGGTCTAGGGTGTCAGATTGTAGTTCACAACCGTGGATGTCAACCTCAGGACAGACTGTCAAAACACAGGGCACAAACCCCAAACTGGTTGTGCGCTCTATACTTAGATTTCACCAACCAAGTATCAAGTGTGAACTCCACAAACATAAGAATGGCACTACTGGGTCAGACCAAAGGTACATCTAGCCCAGTATCCTGTCTTCTGACAGTGGCTAGTGCCAGGTGCCCCAGAGGGAATGAACAGAACAGGTAATCATCAAGTCATCCATCCCCTGTTGCTCATTCCCAGCTTCTGGCAAACAGAGGCTAGGGACACCATTCCTGCCCATCCTGACTAATAGCCATTGATGGACCTATCCTCCATGAATTTATCCAGTTCTTGTTTTGAACCCTGTTATGGTCTTGGCCTTCACAACATCCTCCAACATCATCCACAACATTATAACAGCCTTAGCATGGATTCCCAGACAGTCCCCTTGTGTACTCTGATCTATTTTGTCACCCAGGCAAGCCTGCCTTTGTGACAGATGGTCCCTTACACCAAAAATCACAATAATATTCAAGTTACTCCCAGTCCTGATGGACCAATCACTTACCCCAGGACAATTTTACCTTAGATCTTTCACCAAGATAATGCTTGTAGCCAATCCTATAATAAACTAACTAAAGATTTATTAATTAGGAAAAAGAAATAAGCAAGTTAGTTACAAGGTTAAAGCAGATAAACATACACACACAAATGAGATACAGGTAATAGTAATGCTATGATATGCAAACTCTATATTTCTGTTAGGGCTAACCAAAAGCAAGCGCTTGGGGATCCCTTGCTTGTGGTTAGAAATATTGCCCTTGCCAAACTACAAGCAGCATTATGATAACAATTTCTCCTGAACAGGAATTTTTATTCTCTTCCTTTAGAGTTAAAACTAATTGGATGAGTGTTTTTGCATGTCCCCTCTGATGTCTATAGACCTTCTTTTGTTGGGCAGGAGATACACCTCTTGTGCTGAACTATTATTTCACATTTGGTAATGCTTTTTTCCTGACTGTGGGCATTTCCAGTTTCATAGCAAACACTTTTGTAGTTACAAAGCAAATATTGAAATATTACCATTCAGCAAAGGATACAGATATTATAAGTGACGTTAATGGATGCAGCAACCCCTAAGCATTTCATAAAGTCTAAACACTAAAGACATTCTTATAAACTTAACATTTATTTTAACAATGCTAACACACAGGCGAGCTAGACTGGTTTCCAGCTATGCATCTGTCAGTGTTGAGTGAGGCTCAGGGGCCTTGGCATAAGCTGGCACCTGGTGTGCCAGCATCACATAAGGCAGGGACAGAATAAACTGAAAACTCCTACAAAAGCCAGTGGGGAGCTTCAGATGGAGTGATTTACATAGACAGTTTGCTGGGCCAGTGAGGAGCCAGGACTGCTCAGTTCCTCAGTAAGAGGGGAGAGGGTACATCAGAGACAGAGGAATTAGGTTTGGTTTCACTTTTGGGCTGCTTGAGATAGAGCTGGGAGAGGAGCTGTGCAGCTTGGGAGTCACTAATCAGCTTCCACTCCCCACACACATGGGGACTTTGAGCTATTACGGGATTTAGCATGTGATCGGGGAGTGCCAGCCCTGCGGAGACCAGCGATTGGGGAGGCAGAGAACCAACCTCATGCTGGCTGCTGACAGCTAGCCAAAACCTCCACAGGACTCCAGCCCATCGAGCCAGGAGAGGACCTTGCTCCACTTGGGTGAAGATACCATAAAGGAACCCCAACATTCACAGCACTGCAGCACTCACCGCAGGACTTATCCTCAATGTCCCATCTGCCTGGAATAGTGCTAGGGAGGCAGTGGTGTCTAGGGCGCTAGGGTGTCTTCTAATTGATTCATAAAATACAGTTTGAAGCTTTTCCTTTCCCTTATGCATCCTGGTGAGACTCCAGATCCAGCCACGCAGCGCTGAAATCAGTGGGAGTTTTGTTGACTTTAACAGGAGCAGTACCTCTGTGAGTTTGCTGGGAAAGGAATTTCTTATATTTTATTTCTTTGGGGGCAGTGACCTTTATGGATGTACAGTGCCTAGCACAATGAGACCTCTGGCATACTTTTACACAGAATAATAAATAAATACATAAATAAATAATAAGGAATAAGTATTTTGGTGGTTGCATTTTTAAGCAGTACTCCATAAGTAGTAGTCCTGTAATCTTTTGTGAAATAAGTAGGCTTGGAAGGATTCAATTTTTATTCAGCAAATGTTGGTAAACATCAATTTCACTGTACATATACAAACCGACGAACAAACATCTTCATAGATAATAATCTAAATTTACAGATAGACAAAGAAAAACATTGAATGAGAACTTCTTAGAGTTTGATTTAAGTATATTAACTTTGTATATTTTTGTCATGTGATGTTAACAATTTGTGTTTTAATGGTTACAAAGCTTGAATTTTTTGAATCTCAATGTCTACTATCATTTGGGGGTTGGACTAGATGACCTCCTGAGGTCCCTTCCAACCCTGATAGTCTATGATTCTATGATTAAGTGATATTGTCTGACCTCCCATTGTCTGTCCCTTCTATAAGCTCCTGAAACTTTGAAAATTAAAGAGATTAAAAATAAAATGCTTAAAAACAAACATTGATATTAGTTAAAATTATAAAAAAATAAAAAGCAAATTCTTCCAAGCCTAGATATAAGGGTAAACATTGTCTACTTGTTTGTCTGTGTGATGGGATGTACCAGGCCCCTACTGGAGGCCTCTTCTGGAGGCCTCTCGGTCCTACCATACCCCAGCCAGAAAAAGGGCAGTGAGGGTGGGTCCTCCAGGCCTGCCTAGAAAGGCTGCAAGGAAGCAGCCAATCAGAGCCCAGCAGGCTCATTTAAAAGGAACTGCAGGGCCTAAGTAGATCAGTTGCTGGGTAGGACCAGAGGAGCATGGAAGGTGCTCCTTGCTGGTTGCTGGAGCTCCAGGGAGAACCAGAAGACAGGTTCTGGTAACACTGGCATTCTGTGAGTAAGAACTTCAGCCCTGAGGTAAGGATGAAGAGGAAGGGGCAATGTGGGAAGTGGTTTAGGGAACAGCAGCAGCAAAGGATTTAAAGGAAGCAGCATATGGCTGCTATTTGTAGGGTCCCTGGTTGAGAGCTGGAGTAGTGGGTGGGCCTGGGTACCCCCACCAGCCACTGGAAAAGTGGCCTAAGACCTCAGAAGGGGAGAAGGCTTGTTTAGAGGCCCAAGTAAAGGGCAGGACTTAGAGTCTTCAGGGAGAAAGCACTGGGTGCACTGTTTGTACCAGGGCAGACATGGACTTAAAGCTAGCCAAGAAGGGACTGAGGACTGAGCCCAGAGACAGGGCTAAAGACATTATCATGGGCACAGGGACAGGCCCTGTTGGACCTTTTTACCCAAGATGACTGTGTGACTTGCCTGGAGGGCTGAGCCACTGAAAACCCACCTGACAAGGGCAACAGCTGACAGGGGGCATCTAAAAGAGAGAGAGAGTGCAGGTTCCTACCCACCCAACAGGAGGACCTCACAATAGGTGAGTGTCCCCTCTCACAACTTGTATAGTCTGGTCTTGTCTACTGAGTATTTGCCTACATATTATATTCGTATATTAGCTTTTGGTCTGGTGATGTGTGAGATTTCTATTTCAGTGTGTTAACTAGACAACTGTGATATAAAATGAAGTTAAAAGAGACCATATCCCACTGCATAAGTCTCAAGTAATTTTTTATGATGTAAAATATGTACTCCTTTGTGCGTCTATGAAAATACACTCTCTCTTAGGAACACAGAAATTGCCTCTTGGCTCAAACAGGTTTACCCCAGTACATTGTCTCTACAATGGCCAGTACCAAATATTTCAGAGTAAGGTAGAAGAATCCCCATAATCAGGAGCGGCACCAGTGTTCTTGGCGCCCTTGGTGGGGGTCCTTCCGCCCTCCTGGTCGTTGGCGGCAATTCTGCAGCGGGGGGTCCTTCCGTGCTCCCAGTCTTTGGGGCACTTCGGCGGTGGATCACGGAGCGAGTGAAGGACCTGCCGCAGAATTGCCACTGAAGACCTGGAGCGCGGAAGGACCCCCCGCCGCTGAATTGCCACCGAGGGCGGCAAAATGCCACCCCCCCAAATCCTGGTGCCCTAGGCAACTGCCTAGGTTGCCTAAATGGAAGCGCTGGCCCTGCCCATAATGGACAATTATGAGAGAACTTGCTCCAAGGAGAGGGTTTTTTTTTTACTAGTCCTCATCAGTTAGTGTTTGCCTTATGTCCTGAAGCATGAGAGGAAGGGGGAAAAATGGATTTCTGACATGATCAGTTGTTACTGAAATCACTGGGAATTTTTCCAATGACTTCAGTGGGAATTAAGAGTTTATGGGCCTGGTCCATCTTAATGTTCTCATTAGGCATACAAATATCTATTTTTTGTTTAATCTTGCTAGATCTTGGTTTTGATGGATTAACTATGCATTGCAAAAAAGTATTTCCTTTTCAATTTAACATTGTTTTGTATTATTGGAAAGGTGCACTGATCAAACTTCACTGTACTTTTCCTTATTTTGTATATAGTCTTGGATCATGTGTAATTATGGGAACAAGTTAATGGTAGAAAGGTAAGGAGAGTATTATTTGATTTGTAAAAATACAGAAACTTAATTTGAATGGTGTCACTTTCTGCGGCATGGCGGGGAGACTTACTGCCCTTCCCCTAGTTCCCAGCTTTGGTTTGTGGAATTTTTGATTTGACATTATCAGTGTTGTCGGAAAAGGGTCAAGTTGGCAAGGTACATTGAGTATCAGGAAAAAGTTGAAGATGCAGGGACAAATGCCAGCTGTCAGTGAGACTCGCCGTATACTAGGTCCCATGGCGTGCATCTTGAGAAGAACACTTGCTTTTTCTGCAGTAAGCCGGAAGCCTGAAAGGACCCATTAAGCACAATTTTAACAAACAAGACAGGTGAGAAATTTTGTAAAGTAGTTACTCTTAGCAAGAATGTTGCATGGAAAGTAAAGTGAGTGCATTGACCCTAAAAATACCCACACCTACAGCATTGCATATCACAGGGAGTGCTACTTCAAGAATGTAAGTAACAAGTTGGGTCAAAAGGTAAAAGCAATAGAAACAAATACTGAATTTACTACTGCAAACTGTGTGACTCAGCTGAAGTTCACAAATTGCCTCTCAGCGGCGCTAATGGATGGGAAAGTGGTGGCACTAGCTGATGCAAAACCTAAGTACAGAGAAATATGAGCTTTGAATGGGACTGACAAGGAACAAATGCTTAGCAGAAAGGCTCTTAAAGCACTTACTGAAAATGAACTGTGGGATATGGATGTAATTTATATGTCTTCCCCAGAAATACCAAAGTACCATCTAGACTCAGTAGGTGGTGTTAAATGCCAAGAAGGGGCAATTCTAAAGCTACAGAATGAGCTTACTCACACTGGCAACCCATTTGCATATGGTAGACTGGAAATCATTAATATAATGACAAAAGCAGTCTTTAGTGATGAGATAGGTGGTGCAGGGTGTATGTGGGAAGGGCGGGGTGGGGCCTTGGGGGAAGAGGTGGAGTGGGGGAGGGGCCTGGGACAGAGCTGGGGGTTGAGCACCCCCCCCCCCCCCGGCACATTGGAAAGTCGGTGCCTGTGATGACTTGCATGAAGGACCCAAAGAATTATCCAAGGCTTCATCAGTCTATGGACTCTAATAAAAAAGAACAGACTAAAGCTGTGCTTGAATGCAAAGAAGGAAGTCAGAGTGAAGGTGGCAGGGGTTATTACAGAGCTACTGTAGACAGGTCATTGTTCGCTCATCTCCTGGTCATGTCCAGATCTCAGCGTGATGATGATGATCTAGGAGAGGCTCTGGGAGAGTGACTTCTCTGTAGTACCATGACCAGTGTTTGAATGCAACAGAACAATGCATATGTGCCAGGTGAAAAGCTAACTAATGAACACCTTGCATAGTCTTCCTAAGCCAGCATCTACTGACAATGTGACTCGTACCTTATGCCAGCAAAAGCCTTTCAGCGTAGCAACTATAAATGGTATGGCTGAGGTACAAGCTCTGGACAAATTGTTAACACCTGTCATGATTTGGCTGAACACTTCATTAGGGGGCTACAGGAAAAAAATACTGGACCTGTGATGAAGCCTACCTTGTGTTTGACATGTATGCAGAGGAATCAATTTAAAATATTACCAGAAAGAAGAGACTCCATGGTATTGCCCCTGTCCAATACAAAATCATTGACTCCATGATCATCTTCAATGTCACAGTGAAGAAGCTACTTGTCTCATACTTGTCTTGTCTCATATAGAGGATGAGTTAACTGTATGTTTTGCAGGAAAAACACTCCTGCATGTAAAGAATTGCTCAAAGAATTTTTTGTCACATGGTATCATGAGATTGCTGCCTCATACTGTTCAGTGTAGTTTCTTTGTGGATCCCATGAAGAGTCTGACACTATTAAACTGGCAAATTGTCAAGAAACGGAATGGCTCCGGGATGACTGAGTGCATCCAAAACTCCCCTCCACTATTGAGCGTGGATTGGTCTGGGAGGATGGACTGATCACACCAATTGTGTGTGAAATATGAGCTACCAGATCAGTCCTTCAGCTAATCAAATGTGCAAAAACCAAATGCTCACCACACAGCAAATGTTTGGCCAGCAGCCTGCCTGTTACTGAGATGTGAGAGTGAAGCAGGTGAGGATCAGTGTGACAACGTTTCTAGCAGTGGTGCCCTAGATGGAGATGACACTGATGATGACTTTGATGAATAAATGTTTTCAGTCCTATATATCAAGGCTAACTTCCCTAGGATTAACAAACATCCATGTCTTTTTTTAATGTAAATAACATAGCCCTCTTAAAGCATAATTAAAAATGTTGACTTTTAAACACTGTTGCATGCACATCTACATAATGTTCTAGTTTTGTCATGTTTGGTGGCATTATGTTCATGGGAGTAAGGGCTTTTGAATGATACTTAAATTGACCCATTTCTGACAACACTGGATTATGAAAATTTCCACAATCAGAGGACATGGAGTTTATAGCTGGGGGGAGGGAGGGTAGTGAGCCCCTCCTCCCCCCGTCACAGAGGATAATACCATTGAAGTTATGATTCTGTAATTTTTTTTACAAATCGAATGATACCTCCCTTAACATTCTATCACTAAGTTGCCCATGGAATGAGATTTTACTACATTATGCTCCCAGACTAATGGTTTTATCACTGACTCCTATTTGTCTCCTCTCTAAATCAAACAATGCTAACATTTCAGTTTCCTCCCCCATGAAAAGGTTCAGATTTATCCTGATAGCAATTAACTGAATTTCAATAGTGTTTGTTTGTTTTACAGTGTGTGTGATTTTAAACTTCATAATAAAATCAGCCATGTTGCTGACAGTCTGGAAAATGCCAATACTGTAAATAATTAAGGATAAAGATAATACAGTAGGTCCTTTTAGATAATAAATGTACTCTGAAGCATCCTGAAGTTACACCAGCCTACCTATTGATTTAAGAACTAAACTTTCACTGGTCTTAGAGTGAAATAAAATGAGAAGATGATGGAAGAAAAAAAGAAAATAATGCTGTATATCTCTCAGGTGTTGATTAGAGAGCTGTAGGGAAGCCTCCTTTCAGCAATAAATATAAATGCACTTGTACACCCACTTCCAGTAACTGTTTATAGAAATATTCCAAATATCTATATCATGGTTAGTGTTTTTTAGATTTTTGCTTCCAGATAAACACAATGGGGCCACTCCTCCAGTTTAGCTAAGCTGCACTCAGTGCAGGACCTGAAAGGGGGTGAGGGTGGAATAAAGGTGATCTTATGCCACCATTATGTTCCTGATTCTGTGGGCAACTGGGTGCTGGTTCAGCCCTGTGCAAATTCAGACAGCATCAGGGCAGCTGTAATTTGGTTGACAATGCGCCCCCCCCTCTCGCCCCCCCGGAGGTTTTATGCAGCTGGGGAATCACCAGAACACAAGATGCAGTGGCCATGTCCCTTTCCTCCCCCAATATGTGTCCCATGCTTGAGGGAATGGGGGAGGAAGGGTTAAAGGCATAGAGCTGGCTACTTCCAGCCCATTTGTGCTACCAGAGTGGCACAAAGGAACAGAGTAAGGTCTGGGATCTAATCCAAAAATTGTATGAGAAATTAGGACATAGTCTCCTACTTGCATTTCCAGCATAGTTCAGGAAGTGGGCAGCATACTGATGTGTCTGTTTTCTTAGCTCACCGAAACAGAATTCTGTGACATTTATTAGACTATTCTAGGCGGGGCTGATAGCACCATCTATTATTAAGATTGCCTGGCACATCCCATTATAAGACCTATTTTCAGTTGCTTATAACTTTGCCAAACTTTACTATTTGGGTGGAAGTTTTCCTTGCTTGATGTCTGCCTCAGGCTGAATTTGTTTGGAGAAGGTCAGCCAAAACAGTTTAGCTATTTACAAGCATGAGGGAAAAATACATTTATTTTTAGCAATGTTAAACAATTCTTGAAACCTTTTATTTGAAATGCTCTAGCTTTCAAATGCTATGGAGAAGGGATAGGAAATTTGGCAGGAAATTTGCCTTTGAGTCCAGTGTGCTGTTCCTATGAAGATTTGGCCAAGTTATAAGCCTCTGGAAAAGTTACAGTTTGCACCTTCAGTAGAGACTTCTTTGATTTTTAGCTAAATTCCCTGATGATTCCATTTGAATTGGGCATGCTGAAGCTCAGGGCTAAGCAGAATTTTCCCTGCAATTGCAGCTCTGAGCTGCTACAGGTCAGAGTCCAGGCATTTGAACTGAAAGCAGGAAGCCTATCCCTTCTGTGTTCTCAGTGATCCCCTGCTGGGCCTAGGTAGCAGGGAGGAGGAGGAAGCTGCCCAGTTCAATGCAGAGGGGACAAGAGGCAGGGGGGTCCTGCTTTTGAGAGCAGAGGGGAGTAGTATATTGGGACAAGGATAGGGTTACCATACATTCTCTTTTTCCCGGACATGTCCGGCTTTTTGGCAGTCAAACCCCCGTCCGGGGGGAATTGCCAAAAAGCCGAACATGTCTGGGAAAATGGCGGCTCTGCTCCTCCCCTGACTCTTCGGCTCTGTTTAGGATTACCATATCTAATAAATAAAAAAAGAGGACCCTCCACGGGCCCTGGCCCCGCCCATTTCCCCACCCCTGGCCCCGCTCCAACTCCACCCCTTCCCCGCCCTAACTCCGCCCCCTCCTCCCTCCCACTCCCAGCCACGGGGAAAGGGCTGCCTGAGCGCTACGAGCTTCACGGTTTGCCGGGCAGCCCCCAGACCCTGCGCCCCCGGCCGGCGCTTCCCCAGCGCAGCTGGAGCCCGGGAGGGGAAGCGCCCAGCTGGGGGTGCAGGGTCTGGAGGCTGCCCGGCAAACC